>NW_015505300.1:136714-137884 GCF_001515645.1 Sinocyclocheilus grahami | reverse complement strand
ACTTAACTAATATGCTAAAACAATGAGTATCAAACAAGTTTTCACACTAATACAGTAAACTACAGGTAAATCTGACACATCTCACATCAACATGCTTTTATCATCTTTTTAAGTTGAATTC
This sequence comes from Sinocyclocheilus grahami, assembly GCF_001515645.1. NCBI lineage: Eukaryota > Metazoa > Chordata > Actinopteri > Cypriniformes > Cyprinidae > Sinocyclocheilus > Sinocyclocheilus grahami. The sequence goes on along the minus strand of NW_015505300.1, from coordinate 137,763 downwards.
ATGTGCTGGCTAGATTTACTTATTGTAGTCATTATGTCAACAAGGTTTAGCTTAATTCAATCATGGCCACGAATTAGGAACATCGTAATAATCAATAAAACTAGCAATCGGGAATTCGTTATTATTTCTTAGCAGTTTTCACGTTGGCTACGTAAACTTTGCATCGTTTTAAGGTTATAAAATTAAACTTAATTGAAAATCGGTAAAGTTACTCACTCTGATTGCTGTCCATAGTCATCCATCTTTAGTGATCCAATTCGGTAGGTCGCGCTGCTACAAAAGAATAGGGTCCTAGAACTGCGGTCCTGAAACTGCAGCCTCCGGTTGTGCAGGAACATACTATTGGGCCTGGCTCGCCAGATCTCTCACCCTTTACTAACAAATGATCAGCTGAACTGTTAGCAATTTATGTGAAAAATAGTAAAGCTATCAAGCCTTTGAATGTTTTAGGGAGTCAGTTATTGATAAGTCAACTAGCAGATGATACCACCCTGTTTCTTAGAGATGTAGAGAAGATTTCAGTTGCCATTAATCTGGTGTCTCATTTTTCAAAAGCTTCTGGTCTGCAATTGAATTTAAAAAAGTGTGAGCTGATGGCACTTCATAGTCATGCTGAATCTCAATTGTTCAATATTCCATTAAAAAATGAGATAAAATATTTAGGAATTGTTATTACTAAAGACCCTAAAATTAGAGAAAAAAGTAACTTGATTGATAATATGAAAAAAAGTCAAAATATTTTAAATATGTGGGTTCAAAGGGATATTTCTATATTTGGCAGAATTCTCATACAGAAGTCAGAAGCACTTTCCAGGTTGATTTACCCAGCATTTCCTTTGAGTATATCTGATAGGTGGATAAAAGACATTAATCAAATTCAGTATCAATTTATTTGGAAAAGCAAGCACCATTATATAAGAAAATCAGATGCAGTGAAGCCGATCAGTGAGGGAGGGTTGAACGTAATTGATTTCGATGTTATGAATGGTACCCTTAAGTTGAGGTGGCTCCAAGCCTTCCTTAGAAATACACATTCAGTTTGGTTTAGC
>NW_015505300.1:122770-135022 GCF_001515645.1 Sinocyclocheilus grahami | reverse complement strand
ACTTAACTAATATGCTAAAACAATGAGTATCAAACAAGTTTTCACACTAATACAGTAAACTACAGGTAAATCTGACACATCTCACATCAACATGCTTTTATCATCTTTTTAAGTTGAATTCATGTGCTGGCTAGATTTACTTATTGTAGTCATTATGTCAACAAGGTTTAGCTTAATTCAATCATGGCCACGAATTAGGAACATCGTAATAATCAATAAAACTAGCAATCGGGAATTCGTTATTATTTCTTAGCAGTTTTCACGTTGGCTACGTAAACTTTGCATCGTTTTAAGGTTATAAAATTAAACTTAATTGAAAATCGGTAAAGTTACTCACTCTGATTGCTGTCCATAGTCATCCATCTTTAGTGATCCAATTCGGTAGGTCGCGCTGCTACAAAAGAATAGGGTCCTAGAACTGCGGTCCTGAAACTGCAGCCTCCGGTTGTGCAGGAACATACTATTGGGCCTGGCTCGCCAGATCTCTCACCCTTTACTAACAAATGATCAGCTGAACTGTTAGCAATTTATGTGAAAAATAGTAAAGCTATCAAGCCTTTGAATGTTTTAGGGAGTCAGTTATTGATAAGTCAACTAGCAGATGATACCACCCTGTTTCTTAGAGATGTAGAGAAGATTTCAGTTGCCATTAATCTGGTGTCTCATTTTTCAAAAGCTTCTGGTCTGCAATTGAATTTAAAAAAGTGTGAGCTGATGGCACTTCATAGTCATGCTGAATCTCAATTGTTCAATATTCCATTAAAAAATGAGATAAAATATTTAGGAATTGTTATTACTAAAGACCCTAAAATTAGAGAAAAAAGTAACTTGATTGATAATATGAAAAAAAGTCAAAATATTTTAAATATGTGGGTTCAAAGGGATATTTCTATATTTGGCAGAATTCTCATACAGAAGTCAGAAGCACTTTCCAGGTTGATTTACCCAGCATTTCCTTTGAGTATATCTGATAGGTGGATAAAAGACATTAATCAAATTCAGTATCAATTTATTTGGAAAAGCAAGCACCATTATATAAGAAAATCAGATGCAGTGAAGCCGATCAGTGAGGGAGGGTTGAACGTAATTGATTTCGATGTTATGAATGGTACCCTTAAGTTGAGGTGGCTCCAAGCCTTCCTTAGAAATACACATTCAGTTTGGTTTAGCTTTTCTTCTCAAATTTTTGATTCTCTTGGGGGCATTGATTTCCTTTTAAGGTGTGATTTTGAGCCATCAAAATGAAAGTGTAAATTATCATCTTTTCATAGTCAGGTATTATTATATTGGAAATTAATATACAAACACAACTTTTCGCCACATAGTTGTTCTTGTTGGAATAATAAGTGTATCCTTATTAAGAGGAAATCTGTGTTTTTTCAGGACTGGATGGACAAAGATGTCTGGTCCATTGTACACATTATGGATGGGGATGGAAATTTTCTTGGTTATGATGATTTTTGTGAAAAATACAATATTATTTGTACTAAGGAATTATATTTTTCTTTGTTGAAAGCTGTTCCTGCTGGTTTGGTTCAGCTGATTAGAGGTGCTTTGTGTTATTCACCTGTGATACCAAGATTAGGTAATCTAATCATCTCTGGTATTAATTTTACAGAGCAGAGCTGTAATAATAAGGTTTTAAGAACATTAGTAAATACACAGACTTTCCCTTCTAAAGTAAAGAAGAGACCCCTTGTCTATGATTTTCCTGAAGATAAAGTGGTTCAAATTAGAACAAGATTTCTCTCTTTTCCACTTCTACCAAAGGTAAAAGAAGTTCAGTTTAAAATTATTAACGATATTTATCCCTGTAATGAGTTCCTCAGACACAGGTTTAATTTGGATTGTAATGGATGCACCTTTTATGAAGCAGAAACAGAGTCATTGGAACATTTGTTTTATTTATGCAAATTCTCAAAAAAATTATGGGATGACCTCTATGCTTGGTTAAGTTTGAATTATGTAATACCTGACTTTGATTTTAAAACTGTAAAATATTTGTCCTTTTGTCAGAATTGTGATGTTGAATTTTTGGTTAATAATATTGGGATTTTGGCCAATCCTCCACATGAACTAAAAATACTATATGATCGCATTAACCCCTTTAACTGAGGATTTATAGACGTGCCTTGTCTTTTAGAACTAGAACAATAGGACAGGGATACATTTATTCACAGGAATACTTCACCACGAACACATTACATGCTCATAGAACACATACCAAAGACACTATATTTATCTTAATATGGAGCTAATTAAAGACAGCAGGGAGAGAGAGCAGATTGGTGTTTGAAAAGATAATGTAGTTGGTGCAGACAGTGGAGACCATAGAGGGACTCAGTGATCGACAGAGACAGGCAGCACCAACAGCTGAGTCTAAGAATGGAGACAGCAGCAGAGAGGAATGAAGATACAGTACACAGGTTAGGCTAAATATGGCTGAATTGAAAAGCACCCCAGTAACTGTACACAGCATTTAGTGACATTTAAACAGCAGTGAACCACTGACATTTTAAGAGCACTACTTTCTGCTCATCCACTGAAAAGAGAACCAAAATGTGTCATAATCAAGAGGTTTAAGAGTTAATGAAATTCATATTAGCTGTTGTGAACATTCACGCACATTTGTCATTTTTGTCCAGTTTTTTTTTAGCAGCAATCGTTTGGTTACAAGGCGTTTTCACACAGAACTGTCTAATTGCAACATGACACCCGCCAACACCAACAGACAGAAGGCGACAACATTTCTTTTTCTGTTCTGAGGGGGTGGGGAGCGAGTGGGCCATGTGAAAGGTGCCAGAGACCCTCTGTTAGAGCAGTGGTGCTGCTAGAGAAATGAAAGAGTCCCACGGATACAAAGAACATGGAAATCAGGAATGAACAGGATTTTCTTTCTCTTGGATGCAAGGAGTAAACGGAAGTTGTTGGCTGCAAGAACATAAAGCGGGGAGTGCAGATCCTGGAAAGATACAGATAGGAGAGCTAGGCCATGAAAATCTCTTGAAGGTTAAAGGACACAGAGTGTAAGAAGAGGAAACTACTAAAGTAGCACATGCCATTTGTATACCTGGATTAAATGCAACAGTATATGTGACAGATTCTATAGATTACAGAAGCATATCTACAACATACATTGCCAGAAAAGTGATTCCAGTAAATGAGATGATCCTTTTTCAAACAGTTAACTGAAAAATACATTTGCATTAATCATTGGACAAGCTTACATAAATTGTGTTTGTTTGTTTTTTTACATTTACGTCAGGCAAATTTTACAACACATTGCAGCTGTCACTGAGGAAGTTTTTGTTGGATTCTGAAAGGAACTGGACTTTAAGAACAGCCAATCCATATTATCTGAAGTTCACTGGTATGGTTAAGGAAACAATACAAATGTTTCTAAACTCTGTCCTTGTGGTCATTACTGACCTGGCAGCTGGACTTCTTGGCAACGCATCATTTCGACGTCATTTTCATTTGTTGCTGTCAGCATTGCTTTTATTTGGGCCCCTCCTGAACCTATGGGTTTCCCATTATAGTGTCTTTGCAAAGAGGACACATTTTCTCTACAGGTAAGCCGCAAAAATGCAAATCTGTGCAAATGAATATTCAATCAAGTAATACCACAGCAGTGCTGTTGTTTTGCGGCCTCATGCTACAGGTTATCACAAGGTATAGACAGTGCATTCAGTGGATTGTGTACTGTTGTTTAACAACATACCAGTTGTTCAGCTGACAAAACGTCTTTCCGAAATAAATTTTAAGTGGACAAAAACTCCATAAACCAGTTTTGAAAGTTGTGAAAATTACATAATCTAGGCCTTTATACAGTGCATGCCATTGTAAAGTCTATCCCTCACAGTGTCGTTTTCATCCATGTTAAATTCACGATGGCGTCTAACCTGATTCAGTTTTTATAGCATTCCTGAATAAATCAGTGTTTTTGAATTAATCAGTTGAGTGAATGATACAATGATTCACTCATTAAGATTGAGGGTGCATCCAAATATGCCTACTTTCCTACAATATAGTAGGCGAAAAACAGTATATGAAAAGAGTATTATGTCTGAATTTAATTTTGAGTAATAACTTTTTCACCATTAACCCTCTGGTATTGTTCATTTGGGAGTCACACTTGTGTTGTTCGCGGACACCTGAAATGAAACTTTTTTTTTATTTTCAGTGAAATCAATGTAATATATTTTTGTTTGATAATATTTTTTTTATTTTGTATTTTGAGAGAATTTCATGGTACTATTTAATATTTATGCAATAATTATGATAATTTTTTCCCCATAATACAAAAACAATGTTCTAATATTTTTTCTACTACTTTTCAATTATGGCAGTATTTCATGTTAAAATAGAGACAATGACTTTAAAATCCAATTTTTGAAGGCAGATTAGTTCCATTTGGTGGGAGTAAAAAAAAGAAAAACATCTGAAATTATATGGTTTAGCCACTAGATTCATATAGAGCTCTATATAAAAGGCTTATACATTCTCTAGTTGTTTTTAAAAACGTCTTTCCGAAATAAATTTTAAGTGGACAAAAACTCCATAAACCAGTTTTGAAAGTTGTGAAAATTACATAATCTAGGCCTTTATACAGTGCATGCCATTGTAAAGTCTATCCCTCACAGTGTCGTTTTCATCCATGTTAAATTCACGATGGCGTCTAACCTGATTCAGTTTTTATAGCATTCCTGAATAAATCAGTGTTTTTGAATTAATCAGTTGAGTGAATGATACAATGATTCACTCATTAAGATTGAGGGTGCATCCAAATATGCCTACTTTCCTACAATATAGTAGGCGAAAAACAGTATATGAAAAGAGTATTATGTCTGAATTTAATTTTGAGTAATAACTTTTTCACCATTAACCCTCTGGTATTGTTCATTTGGGAGTCACACTTGTGTTGTTCGCGGACACCTGAAATGAAACTTTTTTTTTATTTTCAGTGAAATCAATGTAATATATTTTTGTTTGATAATATTTTTTTTATTTTGTATTTTGAGAGAATTTCATGGTACTATTTAATATTTATGCAATAATTATGATAATTTTTTCCCCATAATACAAAAACAATGTTCTAATATTTTTTCTACTACTTTTCAATTATGGCAGTATTTCATGTTAAAATAGAGACAATGACTTTAAAATCCAATTTTTGAAGGCAGATTAGTTCCATTTGGTGGGAGTAAAAAAAAGAAAAACATCTGAAATTATATGGTTTAGCCACTAGATTCATATAGAGCTCTATATAAAAGGCTTATACATTCTCTAGTTGTTTTTAGACATAAATACTTTATTTTTTGCACTCTTGATATTTTAGAGTGTCACCCCTTCATTGCTGTGCTCTTTTTTTCTGCAACGTGAATGATTTGTAGATTGTACACACAAAAACATCTCTGTATTTTTGCTTATTTCCCATTCGTTTCCAGTGGCGGTCATTTTTGACCATGAAAAACACAAGTGTGACTATATTTTTTAATGACCATTTAGCTTTTTCAAATCAAGGCCATCATTTTTTATTTAATTTTTTTGTGGTCACATAAGTCATCCGATAAAGTAGCGATTAAAAAAAAATTCAAACAATACCAGAGGGTTAAGAGGTCAATTATTATGTAATCCAGACATCCATTCATCATGTGATCTACAAATCATCATCTTTGACCTTGTGGAATAGTAAAAGTGTCCACTGATGGTGCATTTCAGAATCTTGCCAGAAGTAGTAGGTCATCCAGATACACCTACTGTTTTATGAATACTGTAAAACTGGACATACTACTCTTTTTACATACTGGTGGTTTTCACCTCAATATAGTAAGGAAAGTATGCATATTTGGATGCAACCACAGTATTCTTGCAAATGAGTGCAAAAAGAATATAGGATACAAAACACTGTGCTAAATATTAATACAGCAATATATCATTCACCATTCATTTCCAGGGTCTTCCTGCGCTCAGGTTGGGGCTGGACCTGCATCTTTGTTGGCTCTTTTGTCTTCGTCCTGTCTTTCTCAGTTCGTCGCTCACTCACACTTTCCCTGAGACACCTTTCTCGGCTAGCTGTGGCAGGTGGTCTGTGGCTGGGCTTCCGCAAACTGCTTTGTCTGTTGGAAAATGCCACCGGGAGCTGCTATGAGCCCCTCAGTTCCACTTTTGACTTGGCTTCAGGGACCAATGGAGATCAACCTTTACTACTTTTACGAGAAGATGAAACAAAGGAGGCCTGTGTCCGCTCTGGTATGTTGTGGCGTGGCTATGAAGTATCTGAAGATGCCCTCCTACTGTGTTTGTGCTGCCTGCTTCTAGCTGAGGAGACTGCAGTATTTGGGCCCTACCTGAGCCTGGGTGGACCCTCTGGAGGCCCGCTGCGTATCCTCTTCCTGTTCTGCATCTTGCTGTTGAGTCTCTGGGTGTTCCTGCTGCTCTGCCTGCTGGCCTACTTCCCCCAGTTTCCTACTCAGCTTTTGGGAGGTGCCCTGGGTTGTTTGAGCTGGAGAGTGTTGTATCAGGGCTGGTACCGACTTGGACCTAGTTGGTACTGCCCTGGGAGGCCAGGGGTGGGAGTTCTGTCTACACAGAGCAACCAGGATGAGACATCTGAGGCACTGTGTGAAACTAATGCTAATGAGATCAACTAGAGAAAACTTCATCAGAATTTGGACTAATTACATGTAGTGGTGCTGCAGTGTACCATTGAAACTTGCAGAATATCCCGCCAAATCTCTGCCAGTACAGGATGTATATTTGATAAATTATCAAAATTGCTGGTCTCTATATTGTTCCTTCATGCATGCTTACTAAATTCTCACTGAGACCCTGAAAATGAAAAATTTAATATCCTGGTCGAGAACACTCTTCAAGTGATTGCTCACCTAAAAATTTCATTCAGACCTGTATGACGTTTTGTATGATTTTCACAGTTGTTTGTATCACTAACTTTCCAAATATCTTCTTTTGTGTTCCACGGAGGAAAGAATGCCATACAGGTTTGGAACAACATGAGGTTTCGTAAATTGTGAATTTCCATTTTAGTGTGAACTATATGTTTAATGATTTCAAAATTTGTCAGGTTCAAGTTTAAATATCTTTGGGAAGTTTTAACATTAATACAAAACTGGTTTCACACATAAAACCGTGATTATATAACAAATGAAGACACAAATGAGACATCATATTGATTTATTAGGTTTTTCCCAATTAGTTTTTTTTATTACAAAAATACTCACAGAATTTCTGTAAAGCTCAGCCTTAAATAAGAAACTTGTGATTCATTTATGCCCAAATATAATCCTGGGTCAGTGTGGTGTGGTATACAGTTTTATGCAGTTTTTCAAACATCTCTAAGCAAGAACCATCTCTTGAACAAAGCTTTCACAAATGAAAAACCATCAGTGGCCTCACAACAGACAAAAAAGGGGTGCATATAAGAGACGCTTATTTGGATACACAAAAAAGCATGCTTCAAATTTCTAATGGAAAAGTTTAATAAGGCAAGAGTAGGAATAACTCCTGATTAAAAATGACATTAGTACTGAATAAGAATCTTTCCATCCATCTTTAAAAAACCTGTTAAACAAAACCATAACAACCTAACTTTGAAAAAAAGAAAAAAGGTGATGGACACACACGAAGAAAGCATCTTTCTTGTTCGAATGAAGCTCCAAATAAAAGGCTGAAAAGGAGAAAAAACATTCTCTGAAAAACTTGCTCAGATCATTATAAAAAGGCATGTTCCTCCACAAAGTATAATAATCCTGGACGGTGATTGGTTCAGACAGTCAGGAACCGTTCATCATAGGAATTTCAGATGTGACACAGTCCAATGGCTGCCAGTGGCAATCCATGAGCGAATCGTACAGCTCCTCACTACACTCCATGTATTGCCTATTTAATGTATCCACATCCACCTGTGGGTTTGGGTCTGAGGGAGAAGAAGATGGTGAGTAATTACTGATGTGTGAACTCGCTCTCATCAACAATTTGGTCAATTAAACAGTCAAATTAAATGTTACGAAATATTACCTTCAGCTGGGTCCTCAACATCCTCAGTGCCATCATGTGACTGCTGAAACAATACAAAAAAGGTAAATTCCAGAATAAAAATGGTTTGGATTTATATTTTAAAAAACACTACTTATCTTCATCGATCACTATTAAAATACCTCTGTGGATCCCTGCATGTCAGGGGGCATGGGGGGCATCCCCATGGGTGGGGGTGGTCCCATCATTCCATGTGGACCTGGAGGGGGGGTAGCATATGGGTTATAGCCGTAGTTATAACTGCTGTACTGATCATAACCCCACTGAGGATAGTAATTGTTGTAGGGCTGTTGATAGTACTGCTGTTGATAGTTGGTGTTGTAGCTGTTATTCTGGTTGTGGTAACTGCTTGGTTTATTGCTAAAATGAAAAAAGAAAGAATATGGTGAGATTTCATGTGGATTTGTGAGGTTAGAGTTTACTTATCAGGACTAAGTCTCATTGACCATATAAAACTCAAGTAACAATGACAAAAATAAAATGAAAGGTACCCTTTGTTGACGGCAATGCTTATCCTGATGGGTTTTCCTCCCAGGCCTGATGCGTTCTGAAACTCCTCAAGGGCTTTCTTCTGTTCGTTCTCATCGCTAAACTTCACAAAGCCATAGCCCCTGTACATTTGAAAAAACTAGATCATCAGCAACCACTCCCTCACTCTTCATGCGCCTCATCATGCAGTATATGCTTATTTCAATATGTATTCAGAAAGTAATAATTAATTTGATGGTAGAACTGAAACTTCTCTTTTACTTTTAACATGAAGTAGCATCACTTCAATTGTGAGTTGCTCTTGCTTACCCTATATGGGGAAAACAATAGTTTTAGCAGATTTGTAACAACGGCAAATCACATCCATGTATTGTCTGGCCCTTTTTAGGAGAGGGAGGGTAAAGAGTATCGACTGAAAATAAGCTCTTAAAAATATATAAAATAAAAATGTAAAGGAGACCTCATCTAGTTCATCTGTGGTCAACCTCATGTGATCAAACTGTCAGAGAAAGCCAAGCAAGGTTATGCAGCACAGAGTTGGCGGCTGAAACATTTCATACCTGGAGTTCCCATAAGGATCAGTGACAACTTTGGCTCCTTTGCATGAAGGGAATTTTTTCAGAAAGAACTGATGAAGCTGGTAGTCTTCCACATCTGACGTGAGATCTCCAACAAAGACAGAAAATTCTGGGCTGAGGAAGAAAGTGAGCTATGTAAAGTGAAAGAAACCACCACAACTAAAAATGTCATATTTAACTACAAAAAAGCAGCTACTTTCTCTTTGGTTTCTCAACAAGAGATCAGCAACTAAAATGGTTTTCTGGACATGGTCTTCTTACCCAGGCTCTGGCCTTTTCCCATATGTTGCGTAGTTTAGCTTGAACTTCCTGGGCTGAAATGCAAACAAAATACAACCATTGAGCAAATCAAATGACACTTTGCCTGTAGTATGGAGACAATTCGCTGACAAATAGAGTTATATTATTTGAGTAAGGAAGCTGTTATTTCCACATACCTCCACCAATCAGTACTGGCTTTATCCCATTCGTCAGCTAGTTCCTAACAGAATTTATTCACCAGCTTCAAACAAAGTCATTTTAAAAACACCCTCAACCACCTTCCTTAGGGAAGAAATTGAGCTCTGTAACTTGCCCATCACTATTAATATATGGAGTAATAACTGAAATGTCTCATATCAGGTGGGGGCCATGCTGGTTATACCTTCCTATAATATATATATGAATGTACTGAAATCAAATATAGATGCCAAAACTACACAATTTAATGGGTGCAAGTTTGGCATCTTACCGGATTCGATCCTGGAACCAGCTTCCCATTAAGCCTCTGCACACAACGGTCAACACTGGCCTCATCTGCCAGCTCCACAAAACAGTATCCAGCCGAGCCTCTGAGGAATCACAGAAGAGAATATTCAATGATTTCTGTCAACAAACTCACACAAAAGACAAAACCTGGCTCATCTTATAAGCCATGAACCAAACCAACCAGCTATAAGATTAATCAATGCATGACAAACTTCGGTTTGAAGCAAACATTTGTATTTGAAAATCAGGCAAAAAGACAAAGGTACAAGGCTGCATACTTAACAGCTTTAATGAGGGAATGAACTACAATCCCATGACGCATTGTGAATGACAATAAAATGAAAAACGATCGAGAAATATAAAACTATTAATTTAAAGATGTCGATTATATAGGGAAACAATATATTTTATGTTTATTGCAAAAAACACAATGCTTCATGGGAGTATGTGGGTACTTAAAAGCTCTTTTGGCATGATTTGCTTATTGAGATTCTCTGATTGGTGGAGATTTATGGGTAATGTAGTTTTTCACCGGAATACTGCTGTTAAAAACTAATATTAGAAAAAAAGGTTAACAACCTCGCAGCAGGCTTGTCTTTAAAGAATTAAAAACAAATGATCTGCTTGATGGGTTTTTACTTCTGGAAGCCAGCTTCTGCACTTTATTTAGAGATGTAATCTTACCCGGTAACTCGATGTGTAATTATTTTGACACCGTATGCAGTCTCTCCCATAGTGCTGAAAGCTTGCTTAATGAAGTTTTCATCCATGTATGGGTCTAACTGTAAAACAAATAATGGGATTAATGGCCTGTCAGCATATTTTAAACAAACACCATGTTAATGATTTACAGAAGCAAGCAGAGAAAATGAGAGTTCAGCGTTCTGCGTCACGTGCCCGGCTACAGCGCGGGCGTCTGTGACGTAGACAAGTTGACTTTAACGTACAGTTTAGTACACTACACCCTGTTTAGTTGCCCAACTCGAAATCATAACACGATTATGTAGTTTGTCCCATTATTTACACTACGACACAAAAGCGCATATGCAAATATGAGAGGCCTGTCGACAATAAACTTGAAAAAAAACTACCGTTAATTAGCACTATGTTTACAAATGTGCTAGAATATTATTTTAATTCGGTGTACATTCAGCATTTATTTCTCCAGTTTATTGAGTATTTGATGGCCTGTTGGCCGTGCTTGCGCAACATCGAGCCGAACCCACATGCTGCTGCTTTCTAATCTACATAACTTACTCGCCGAGTTATCGAAGAAAAGTTAACAAAAACCCATTTCTTACATCACCCATCCATAAACTTGTCATTCTGTTGAACATCTTGGCTGCTGAAATTGCTGCACCTCAGAGGTTTGTAAAAAAGAATTAAGCGACAGTTGGCTGCAGAATTTGCGTGGTGGTTCGTGAAGCTAGCAGAACGTTTACTGAACACACACACACTTCCGCTTCCGGCTGCGCAGCGCTCAAAACCAGTGAGTTCACTCCCCAACCGCAGAATCGTTTTAAGGTTCACTAAGGGTTTAGTACTCCGTATTTCTGTAAAGCATCCATGCATGGATACATTACCAACAGTTTTTTTTTGTAATAAAAATAAATAAATAAAACGCATATGCTGCGTTTATGTTATTCCGAGTTTGACTTCAAGGGGGCAGTAGTGAGATTTGAAACTACCAGGAAAAGAATTCAGGAAGATAGGAGGTTAAGGATGTATGGCAGAGAGATAGAGAGGGTAGGATCCTTTAAATTCTTAGGCGTGACATTTGACTCGAGGTTGACATTTGCAGAACAAATAAAGAAAATTGAGGACAAGTGTAAAAAGGTAATTAATGTGATGAGATGTTTGAAAGGAAGAGAGTGGGGAGCCAGTCGTTCATCTCTTAAAAGGATCTATGTGGCCTTGATAAGATCGGTGTTGGATTATGGTAGTATAGTGGTTGGTTCTGCAGCTAAGTCTCTTTTAAAGAGGTTAGAGGTTATTCAGACTCAAGCACTAAGAATTTGCTGTGGTGCTTTTAAGACTTCTTCAGTACCTGCTATACAAGTGGAAATGGGCGAAATGCCACTGGAATTAAGAAGGATTCAACTGATGGCTAATTATTGGGTAGGACTGCAGGGATATGATGACTCTCATCCCACAAAAGCAGTACTGCAGGATTGCTGGGAAAATGGAAGAAATTTAAAGGAAAACTTTGGTTGGATTGGAAACAACGTAGCAAAAGAGTTAGAAGTGTTTAACTTGCGAATAAACCCTACGGTAGTTTTTCCAGAGAAGCAATGGAAGAAATAATTTGAAAAATGTATTTAATAACCGAGTAGGAGGTAATTATAGTGAATTCATACAAATTTATACAGATGGTGCTAAAAAA
>NW_015505300.1:48376-122747 GCF_001515645.1 Sinocyclocheilus grahami | reverse complement strand
TTTTAATTGCTTTGCAATGGGTGGAAAGGGAAGGGCAGGGAAAGGTTTTGATATGCTCTGACTCTTTAGCAGTTTTAGCGAGTTTAAGGTCATTCCATTCAAGATATCCTGTATGAAGTGCTTCAATTAAACACAAGAACAGTTAATAAAGGATATCAGGTAAGATTTGTGTGGGTCCCAGCACATGTTGGGATTAGGGGTAATGAGATGGCGGACAGGCTGGCTAAAAGGGCACTAACAAAAGAGAACATAGAAATGGAGGTTAATGTAAGTAAAGCAGAGGTGAAATGCATAATATGGGAGAAAGTCAATATAAGGTGGCAAGAGAGGTGGGAAAGAGAGGAGAAAGGGAGGCATTTATATCAAATTCAGAGAAATGTTAAAGAGGAAAGGCTGGAAATTGGAAATAGGAGAGAAGATGCGGTGATGACTAGGTTAAGGTTGGGACATTGTTCACTGAATAAAACACTAAAGATGATAGGGAAGCACGAGACAGGGTTGTGTGAGGGATGTCGAGAAGAGGAGTCAGTGGAGCACATAATCATGACTTGTAAGAGATATGAAACACAGAGGCAGGTAATGAAGAATAAGCTACGGGAGATTGGGGTGCAGGAGATTACATTACAATGGTTACTAAGCACAGTAAATAGTGGAATAATGATTACTTTTTTAAGGGAAGCAGGGGTTTTAAGCAGGATTTGATGTATGATGTGTGTGTGGATATTAATGTGAGGGGACAATGTGAGTGATGTGTAAGTTTTAGGGGGAAAAGGGAATATATAACCTATTAGCTGATCCACGCTCCGGAGCAGAAGGGGGCGGTAATGCACCAATAAGCTGGATGCCAACCGCCGTTAGAACTGGAAAGAAGAAGAAGAAGAAGAAGAAGCGATTTGAAACGTTCCTGCCAGTCGTGCACCAGAAGAAGAGACGCAAGGGCAAGGCGTGTGATGAGGGAAGCAGTAGCCGAGATGAACACGTTACGAACAACATTTTTGCGCTTTTCGGGGGCTCAGAGTTTGTGTTGGTATGTGGCATCGCTCATTTATTAAAAACAATTTAAAATGTGCTGAACGTTTCTTTGATTGTGAATTTAACCACCAGGGTTAGCGGAAAAACCTCACATCAATAATAGCTTTGCCATAGACCCAATAAAATATTAATGGCATTAATCTAATTGGAATATATGGCAAAACCACAAGTAAACATAGCTAACACAAAAATACAGTGAAAAACAATACACGAGTGTAATGATATAAGTTAGTTCACAATAAATGCCAAATATCTTTCCTTTTAAGAGCGACAATGTGTTTTTATTCGTATTACTTTTAATTTGACATTTGTCATGCATGTCACACCAGTGTACAAATTCACCTGTATATTGTCAGTCTGCCACCGAGTTTGGCGGAAGACTTTTAGTCTTCAGGACTCATGGACAGTCCATGCCATGCATGTGTAAATATTTTACATTATGTTCTAATTCACTTTCAGGAGTAATGGCCCTCACTCTATCATATTCAGCAGCAGTCAACTACGCTCTATCAGTTCCTTGGTTCTGTCAAGGACTGGAACCGAGCAGAAAACTGTCCTGCAAGGAACCCTGAACACCAAAGCAGAGGGAGCCTGTGTTTTCCAGCAGCAACTCTGGCACTACCAACAAGTCCGCACAGTCAAACGTGGGACAGAATATCAGCCGAAGAACATCAAACGAAAGAGGACCCATGGGTGGATCAAAAGAATTAGCACTCCAGGTGGGATTGAAGTAATCCTGCGCCGAATGCTCAAAGGACGAAAATCCCTGACACATTGAGACTGTGACCGGACAGTTGCTTTGATTTACCTTTGAAGTGAATCTCAGTTGAATGTCAGCTGGGCAGTAGAGCTTTTGGGTTTCTATTTAAAATATCTGGCAAATTAAAGAAATTAATGGGCAATGGCTATGAAAGACTTCATTGAATATACATTTTTTTTTATTCAATTTAATGGATTTTATCCATCTTCATATTAGCAGTTGAGTACATTCATGTCAAAGGTTCTGCTGTATGCACTGTTACACTCTGATCAGAGCATTTACTGTTTTTTTTACGGTTTACTTTTTTTTTTTTAAACAACATCAGCATGCTTCATATAAGTAATCAATTTGGGACAGGAAGTATAGGTGGCAAGTAAAAACAAATCTAAAATAATATACAAATGAAAACTACATTTGCCATTATCAGATGCTATTCTGATTGTTCTGACTAGTTTAAAAAAAATAAAATCAATACACAAATAAAAAAACAGTTTGTCATGATGTTTTGTATCACATTCTATTTTAGCATAGTTCATTTTTATAAGCAATTGTATGTGCATTTAATTTGTATTATGATAATAGTACAAAAGTAAAAAAAACAGGCTGTGAAGTAACTTGGTGAATATTGTGTCTGATATACCATTTGTTAAATTTCTGTTCACAGTAATTCCATTTTGTTGCATTATGGGTTCATACTCATAAGATCAAAATCAGCAAGGACCACACATTATTTTTAGATTGTCATATTTACTGTTTCATATAAGAAAAATAATAATGCCTAGAAAAATAGAAATTCTATACATTTTTACATTTACAGTGCTCATTCAAATGTCCTTTCTTGCTTGCCCTAAACCGATTTTATCATGCAGGTGATTTAGCATGCCACTTTCAGTGAGTAAACTATATGGAGATCTATATAATGATTTTTGACATGCAGTTCCACTTACTACATGGTTGCTTTCTCACATTTAAGCAAATGTTAAGCAGTGCAATTTATACTAAATATAATACTTTATATAATACTTAATACTTCTAGTACTATATATTAACTGAATAGTATCTCATTCACTGATTTTTTGAAGGAATATTACCAAAGTCCGAGCTTTCACTCTTTTCAACCTCAGATAGAAGCTCTTCTGATGAAGGGTTTTGGTCATTATTTGTGTGTTGTGCATTAGTGGCCCTTGAGGCATCTTCTGGTTTCGCTTGCTGTTCTGAACCAACACCAGTACATTGATTTTCTTTCCCAAAGTTGAAGAGTTTGCCTGGATTGAAGGACTTGCTGGGAGACTGTGTTTTCTCATGGCTCCCATGTGTAGCTGCTTGTGCAACTGCTGCAGCGGCTTCCTTTTTTAACTCTTGGGATTTGAGAAACTTTAGAAAACCTGGAAGTTTGGCCTCACCGCTTGTGGGAGAAGTGGTAGAGGTGAATTTACCCTGAAGTGGGATTATCTGTTTAAGTTTCATTACATTATTGCTGCCTAAAAGTGAGCTGGGTCTCTTGAGTTTATCTCCTCCAGAGCTGAATTTGGCCCCTGGGCTTTTTTCATGGTGATGGTCCTCACCTCCATTCAGATCGGACTTGTCTTGCTCACTGTCTTGTCGTGCCAATTCCTCTGCCATTTTCTGATGCTCTTCTTCATCTTCAGACTTCCTCCGTTGCTGCTGCTGGTGCTGTTGAGCGAGCCGTTCATGTTTCTGATACAAAAACAATCACTAAGCCAATTTAACTTAACAAACCAAGATTTTTTCATCTCACTGTGATGTTAGAACCATTAAAAAGACATTTTAATGTTTTATTTTTAATTTCATTGTACAAAACCAAGTTGTAGAATCTATTTAGTATTTACGGGTTATGACATGAAATATTAATATCTATACATTAAAATTCTTTGGATATTGTTAGTCTATGCTCATCATGTGCTGTGCTACCTTGAGAGCTTCTCTCCGCTGGTATTCAAGTTTGGCCATCTCATCTGCCACCCAGTTTGGAATATCAGGAATTGCAACATGAATTATATATTTGAGCAGAATGGCAAAGTGCTGAAAACCATATGAGAATGAGTCACATTCAATTTACAACACTTTATTCATAATTGATTCAAGCTTTAGATTTGTTATACACTAGATAATACTAATACTTTAATTCAGCAAGAATTTATCAGAAGACATTTACAGTGTTACAAAAGATCTCTATTTTAAGTCCTGTTCTTTTGAACTTGATCATGGTTTTAACAAAAATATTAAGCAGAACAACAAATAATAATAATAAGAAGAAATGTTTCTTGAGCAGCAAATCAGCATATTATAATAATTTCTCAAGCATCATGTGACACTGATGACTTGAGGAATCTCTGCTGAAAATTCAGCTTTGCCATCACAGGAATAAATTCGGTTTTAAAATATACTGAACAGTTACCTCTACTTCTCTCTTACCTCTAGCACTATGACAGAGATGTCATGGTTTTAACAAAAATATTAAGCAGAACAACAAATAATAATAATAAGAAGAAATGTTTCTTGAGCATATTATAATAATTTCTCAAGCATCATGTGACACTGATGACTTGAGGAATCTCTGCTGAAAATTCAGCTTTGCCATCACAGGAATAAATTCGGTTTTAAAATATACTGAACAGTTACCTCTACTTCTCTCTTACCTCTAGCACTATGACAGAGATGATTGCCATCTCAGGGCTCAACCAGGGGAAGAGTCGTTGCAGCTGTCCACACTGGCCAATAAGGTAACAGTTCACAATTATTGCGATCAGACCCATTGCCTCCATTGTGGTCTGTTCAAATTTTAAAAACAAGCAAAAGAACAAGTTCAACAAACACGAAATACAATCCACTATAACATATTTATTAAGTAATTATTCTGAATGGATCTCCTGACCTGCCATTGTCCAATGCTTTCAACCCTTTGCCCAAAGGGTCTCTGGAGGCCTGTGCAAAGTTTTAAAGCATCACTTCGGATTTCTACAATGTTGTTTATCAGGGCACACATGGCTGCCAGAGGAAATGCAGAGGAGAAGAGCACGACGTAGCCAAACTGTATGAACATTTCCTGGTAATCTTGAAGAGTATCCTGCAAGTCGAAATAAAATAAAATGGTCTTGTTTTTGATACAGTTAGTACACCAGACATTGGGTTCAGAAAGTAGCAAACCAGTAAGAAAAATAGCATTTCTAAACTTGTATTGTTAACAATGACACCAGCTGGTCAGACCAACGATCTAGGTGGAGGAGTACAGACCTCGTAAGTTAGCATGCAACTTTCAATCTCCGGTTGGGTCAAAACAGTAGATTCAGTCTCCTCTGGAGGATCCATCCAGGACATTTTCTTTTCCAAGCTGTTGTTTTCCCCAGCAGATTTGGTCTTTCTTCTCTGGGGTCCTTGAGGTTTACTCAGAGAATCATCAAATTCTCTGTCATCATCATCGTCATCATCACGTATATCAAATATTAAGGATGGATCCATTCCTTCCTCCACAAGGGTAGGACTGCCATCGTCCTGTAGGCTGGTCTGTGCTTCCACAACCTTGTCTTTGTATTCCACCTTCTCGGTGAAGCTGACCTTCCTTTGCTTTAGTCCAGCATCACCATCCCCTTCCTCTGTTTTGAGAACTCTGTAGCTGGCGATTAAACTCCTTCTCTCTCTCTTCTCCGATTGCTCTGGAGGTGTGCCACTTTTATTCACATCCAGACTGGCTTGGCAAGTCAGTCGTATCCTTTGCACTATCAAATGCCTATAGTTCAGGAGCATGGTTTGAATTAAGTCCCATAATGTCCTCAGAGCACCTAATTTATGGTGCTCATAGAGATACGGCTGTAACACTTCTTTGATATTTTGTAGAAATTGGCGGAAGATCAACAACGTGGCCAGCATCTGTAAATTAAAGAGAGTAATTTTTTTTCTGGGGTACAGAATGACTCGTTCATTCATAACCTTGTTACTTTAACATTATTCTGTCATCTGTGTATTACCTCTTTTAACCGCTCCATGTCTTTGAGATAAAATCCAATGTAGAAAAGGCTGAGGTAAGAATTTATGAACTGAAACTTTAAAATGCAGAACATTTTTAACCATTACAGATATGCACAATACTTTATAAATTTGATCAAATACAGTTTTTACAGTATGCTGATACAATAATAAACTGAACATCTCCTGGTATATATAAATACATGAAATAAAGCATTAAACTTACAAAAACAGTCTTGAGGATAAGATTATTGTCATAAGTGCTTTGAAGTCTGTAATTTTCTGTTAAAATTGAAAAATGAACAAACAGGTGTCACTGAGGAAAAAACTTTTAACGAACAAACAAGCTGTGAAATAACCAAAAATGTAAGTTTGCTGCTAATTTAATGACCCAAATTTTCTCCCAATCAGGCTAAATTCAGTAACACATATTGTGTAATGAAAATACACTTAATGTTGTAAACGTTATTACGTTATAAGCTGATTTAAGTCTTACCCATATCATTGAGCCAGAGAGCTATTTTCTTGTACACTTCATCACATACAGTAACAGTTATAGCCAGAAGAATTTTTGGAATAAATCTACATATGCTTGGCAACTCCTTTGTTTCCATGACAAATTCCTGTAAGAGACACCCGTCATGAATCCAGAAATTCTAGAAACAATGTTCAGTTGAAAATGGAAGACAAATATATTTGAAATTTCTTTGCAGACTTTATTTGAAATAACATGTTGTAGCAAGTTTTGTAACAAAAGTTGAGTATCCCTACTTGAAGTTCCAGGCAGATAAACATGGCCAAGCAGACGAAGCAGAGACAGAGGATGCAGATGGGAAAGCTGACCAACCAGCGGAACATTCTCCTCTTCCAGGGTGGGTAGAAAAACTCTTCACAGCCTGTCACCGGACTGCGACGCTTAATTCCCTGATTTACATGTAGCAAAAATTACAGTTCAGGCCTGAAGTTGGTGTAAACACTGGTGGAAATTAAACTAATCACTTCTGTTTAGAATTTTGGGGTCAGTTATATATATATATATATATATATATATATATTAGAAATTAAAACGTGTATTCAGTAAGGAAGCATTAAACTGATAGAAATATGAAAAGTGATAGTAAATTAGACATTTGTAATTATTTCTATTTCAAATAAATGCTGTTCTTTTAAACATTCAATTTATCAAAGAGTCTTCACACTAAATCAGCATATTAGAATGACATATATAAACAGAGGTGGTCATTAATGACCTTCACCTGCTGTTATTAAATATTTTGTCTAATAATTTAAAGGGTTAGTTCACCCAAAAATGAAAATTAGCCCATGAATTACTCACCCTCAAGGCATCCTAGGTGTATATGACTTTCTTCTTTCAGACGAATCCAGTCGGTGTTATATTAAAAATTGTCTTTGATCGTCCAAGCTTTAATGGCAGTCAGCGGGTATTGCAGTGCATCAGTCCAAAAGAAGTGAAATAAAGCGCATCCATCCATAATAAAAAGTGCCTCACATGGCTCTGGGGGGTGAACAAAGGCCTCCTGTAGCGAATCGATGCATTTTTGTAAGAAAAATAACCATATTTATAATGTGATAATCAATTTAATCTAGCTTGCGCTCACTGTAGTACACGGAAGCAGCTCCGAGCGGATGATGTAGGATGTCGGCGTTGCGCACGCGCATATAACTCTGATTGGATTCATCTGAAAGAAGGAAGTCATATACGCCCAGGGGCGTAAATTTCATCTAAAAGTTGGGGGGGACAATAAACATAAAATTTCTCAAGAGCAATTTTTGAAGGGGACACAAATAATCCAGCTAAAATTTTACTTGCAAGGATATGTATACACAGAGGAAAGCCTTACTACTATTAGTGCAGCAGGGAGACCGTGCCAAATTAGACAACTTCAAGCTGTTGTGGTCGCGCCGTGACAGCGCTCGTGTCCGTTGTAGACTTTACTATCTGTCACAGTGTTGCCAAGTCCGTGGTTTTCCCGTGGAATTGGGCTACTTTATTACTGTTGCCACAGGTTGTTTTTCATGTCCGCGGGTTGAAGCGACCCCAATAACGTGCATTTTTACCCCGTTTGTGTTGTTTTTTTACTTACACAATTATTTAAAATATAAAACATTGTTATTAACAATACACAGCGTGGATTTTAATCATAATTTTAGGGGGAACAATCCTCAGATGGGGGGGTCCTGTCCCCCCCCATCCCCCCCGGGATTTCCGCCTATGTATACGCCTAGGATGGCTTGAGGGTGAGTAAATAATGGGCTAATTTTCATTTTTGGGTGAACTATCCCTTTAAGGTTCTGTAAAAATTATGTCAGCACACCCGAAACTGTGGACGGGCTTCCTCTAGTGACTCTCCTGGGGTGTCTAGCGTTCCCCACTTATATGCTAGTTCTGCTTCCCGCCGCTTCCATCTCTCCAGAAACAGTGTTGCCCACACCACATTGAAAAGGGCAAACACCACACAGCAGATATCCTGACTTGTCTGCAAAAAAAGGTTGGTGATAAAAACCATGCCTTCTAACCAAATTAAAAACTCTTACTTTTATACTTCCATTCTAAAGCTATATTGTGATATCAAGGAAAACAACCTGCCTGATCAGACTCAGCAAAAATCCAGAGCAGAAAGCCAATCACTGCTGGATACAGCATAGAGCTGGTGTAAAAGCCCAACCAAGCAAAGTACATGCCAATCTTCACACCAAAATAATCACACACGTCATCTGTCAAGAACAGGACAACAAAACCATCAGGCCTAATCTACTTTTAAAATAAAAAAATTTTTACAGTATAACAATATGAATAAAATCTGCCACATTTGCATAATTATGAGGGTAATAATAGGGCTGCCTATTTTGTTACCCCATGATAAAAGGCCCTGTTGATTTTATTTTTTCCTAAAACATGTTAGATATGGCACTATATTGCCTGAACGACAATATAGTGAAATATTCCTCAACTAACATCATTCCAAGATGAATCACATGTTGCTTATATAATAGGGGTTTCTTCTTAGAGATCTCATTACACATAAGACATGCAGTGACTCGTAGATTGCATTCAGAATTCATACTGTAGCACTTGATATTTGCTCAAAGCAAATCAGTCTGTACTGAGGAAAGCAGGTAGCTAGGTACACATGAGTTTGTTTGCTAAAGGAAGAGCCTTGGCCTGGAATCTCATTACACAACCATTGAAAAGCATCAGCCATCTCAGAATAACTAAAAGTTAGTCAAATCCTGTGCATGTTAGCAAAAACACAGTAGTTCTCACCTAGAGGTTGCCTCTCACAGACTGCCTGAACCCAGGACGTCATCAGCTGATTCAGGATTCTCTGCTCATGAAGAGGAAACATTTGAAGAATCACACCCCTGGTTATAAGCTCTGGTACTGCCAAGGACACACAAAATTTTGATCAGATTTGATGGAAAAAAAATTTGACAACGAACATTTTAGAAGAAAAGAAATGTTAAAATATCTACTGATTGGTTGGCCCTCCAGGAAGTGAATATTATGAAGGGCCTCGCCATGTTTTGCCCGCAGATTATCCAACAAATATTTGATAATACTTTGACGCTCCTAAAGAAATAACAGAGAAGATCTCATGAGAAAATGTTATTTGTGATTTGTGAGGGAATATGCGATTTAAAAAAAAAAAAAAGCAATAAGTGTCCTCCTTTGAACCTAACTATCAGCGGGGTATAAACAGATTGTACAAAAATGTATGATTGAGATTGTATGAATTCATGCAAATTAGCAACCAGTTTGCGGAAAGTGTTTTTTTTTCGGAAACACTTTTATGATATTAGACATTTAATGACTTCACATGAGAAGACAGGAAATGAGAGATTAACAGCAAACCTGTGATGTGAAGAAACACAGCTCACTCTCGATGTTTTCATAGATGTCATCCTCCTCACATGAAAACCTGCGAGTGCCGCCTCCGTAGCGTGGCTTCACTGCCTTTTGCATCCCCATCTGTTCGGCTCCACGCAACAAGCTTCAGACAAAAACGATTCTAATGCTGTATTTATTTAGGACCTAGTGACTATCTGTCAAACGTTTCAGACATTTTATATATCGAAAAAAGCAATACAATAACTGTGATGCGATACTTCCAGAGTTGAGCAGGTTTTCCACTATGTCTTACTTTTCAAAGGTTGAAGTAATGAAGAATGCATAGGTATGCGTGTATTTATGCTGTCGGATCTGGATTCTAATTTGTGGAATTCCCAACCGGATTTGGTTAAGTAACCATAACAGTGTATGGTCATCTGTGGTGTCTGAGGAAAAGACGATAACATGCTGAAATATGTTCATCAGTAGATCAAAAAAATTCACAAATTATTATTATGTGGTTTATTACCACACTTTATTTTTAAATATATTGTAAAACATGTTATATGTAAAAATGCACAGTTACATTCATATTGTAAGGTAGCAAATGTTACATATATAACATTTGTGATGTGAAGCTGAGAAAATACATCTGCATTATCTAATAACTGTATTAGTGCAAACAGCAAAACTGAAAGACATAACTTTCGCACCTGGGAATGTCATAAGAACATCACAGTTTTCAGTGGGTGCCATTGTGATTGTGGATTTATGCTTCATGAGGTACTGTCTGGCATGAAAGAGACGACCTCTGAGCAATTTCTCTGTTTGCAAGAGGAAAAAAGAAAGAAGTTATCATGTTATAGTAATCAGTACGATGACTATCAGGTGTCATTGCATGCTCTGTTTTATTTAAAGAACACGGCTCTATCAAAGTCTGATTATGTTTGTGGAAGTGTATCATGGCACAAACAAAAGAGATCTCTGAGAACCTCAGAAAAACATTTGCTGTTGCTCATGAGGTTAGAAAAGGTTACAAAGCCATCTCTAAAGAGTTTGGACTCCACGAGTCAGACATATTGTGTATAAATGGAGAAAATTCAAGACCACTGTTACCCTGTTAGTGGTCGACCAACAAAGATCACTCCAAATGCAAGACTTGTAATAGTCAGTGAGGTTGCAAAGGACCCCAGGGTAACTTCTAAGCAACTAAAGGTCTTCCTCACATTGGCTAATGTTAATGTTCATGAGTCCACCATCAGGAGAACACTGAACAACCATGGTGTGCATGGCAGAGTTGCAAGAAGAAAGCCACTTCTCTCCAAAAAGAACATTGCTGCCAGTTTGCAGTTTGCTAAAGATCATGTGGACAAGCCAGAGGGCTATTGGACAGATGTTTTTTGGTCAGATGAGACCAAAATAAAAAAAATTTGGTTTAAAAGAGAAGTGTTATTTTTGGAGAAAGGAACGCACTGCATACCAGCATAAAAAACCTATCCCATCTATGAAACATGGTGGTGGTAGTATCATCGTTGGGGGTTGTTTTGCTGCACCTGGGCCAGGACGGCTTGTCACCATTGATGGAACAATGAATTCTGAATTATACCAGCAAATTCTAAAGGAAAATGTCAGGACATCTGTCTGTGAACTGAGTCTCAAGAGAAAGTGGGTCATGCAGCAAGACAACAAAAAGGTGGATATATATATAAGGTGTGTGTGTGTGTGTGTGTGTGTGTGTGTGTGTGCGCGCGTTTATAAAAGGAACCAAAAATTTTATTAATTCCATCATTAAGGGCCTGAGTGACTTTTTTTGTATAGTTACTATATGACCACTAAAACGTCTGCACACACATCACAAACCACTCAGCTTTCCATTTGAGCTGTCATCCCATTAAGGTCAAACCAAACAGACATTTCAATAGAGTCGTTGTCCACATCCACAGAAACCAAGCCTCTTTTTACACTTACCCAAATCCTTTAAGCTCAGCATTATGCCCCGAAATATGAGAGGCTGATGGCAATATGCTGTTGTATACATTGATGTAGAAAGTGTTGCTTCAATGGGATAAGAGGGCTATTGGTAATGTACCAAATTCAGTCAAGTTGCTGTTTTATTTACCATAACCAATATGTTAAACACGGCTTTCCTCATGTGGAAGCACTCATTCTAAGTTTAAGCATTTTTTGGAGGAAATAGAGTTCTTGTGTGAGAGATGTTATCAATTTTCTGACCACTGTGTCACAAACTGTGCTCTTTTTTAGTGACAGTCACATGAAGTGTGAAGAAAATGAGAAGTGAACATTATCACATTATTATTATCTAACATTATTCACTTATACAAAATTGAATTCCATGCCTGAGTTTGTTGAAGAATAAAAAAAACACATGTAAAAGTGTGAATTTGTGATATTACCTGATTGCAAGAGCTTTCACATAGCAAAACAGATTAGGACAGAAAGAAGAACTAGATAAAAAGAGGTAGCTCATCGCAAGTGACGCGTTTAGTCCTATTTATGGCAAATATTGTAGAATTGCATTAAGAATTGTGGCATTATGAATATGCATTTCAGTTGCTAAGCAGCTCTAATGGTATTAAACACAATTATGGCTGAGCATTCAAACATAATGAACATCCAGGGAGGATTTGTAGCATAACAAGCAGGAGCAATGCACATACGGTGGAGAATAAGCCTGCCTCAGGAAATATATGGAGTTATTAAAGTACAAATGTTTGAATTACATAATGGTAATAATCTGAATGAGCACAGTTACAGATATTTTCATCAATAGGTAGGAAATGTTTTGTGTATTATAAGTGCTTGTGTGTCCACCACATACAGGTGAAGCGCCTATTCCATTTAACACTTACATATAATGTCAACAGACGATAACGAAGGCAAATAAGGTTTACTAGACAAATATTAGACCTTCAGATATCAACCTTTAGTATTGTATTCTGCCCCTAATAGCTCATCTTGTCCTATACTAGAGAGAAAATACACAGCGATGTATAAACACGCATATTTTTGGTTTGACCTCACCTACGACAGCTGGATAACAACATGCAAGCGTCTACATGTCTGAGTGTCACTCACCTAACACCGCCGAGGACATCGCGTGAGATCTTCGCTTTGCTCTGCTTTATGAATACGTCAGCTGTGCTGATGCAGTCGTTGGCACTTGTGCTGAAACTGCACGGCCAGGTCCAGCAAGGCTTCCCCAGCGGCTAGAGCCTTTTCCAGATGCAAACAGGTGCAGAGTGTCCATTGACCACTGAATAAATCCTCAATCACATGCTGACAATGACATCGATCATCCATGGCGTTGTCAACACTCAGCGTATTTGCTCATCGTTTTAGAAGAGCTTCCATTCATACACTACGTTTCGCCGCGTAGCGGTTATTTCTCTGTTTTGTTTGCCTGTAAGTTGTTGTCAGTAAGTTCAGTAGTTGTATGCGCCATTTGTCTCATCGTGACTGGAAAATTACGCAATGTGATGTGCATAATTCATAGATGTACTGAAACGAGCCAATCAGAGTGAATAAGCAAAACTCTCGCGCACAAAGAGGTGGAAATTCAGTACAGGTAAGACTAAAGACTGGATTTGGTAGCGATCTGAACATATAATTACTGAATAGTCTTACTGAGGTTGTTTTGTACTTTGAGCTGTATTGCAGCCTACTGACCACTTCTTCAAGGAGCATTCCATGAAATGGGATGTTTTGTGTCCCTTGTGAATTTGTGTAAACAATAGACAGCTGACTCTTTTACTGTGTTGTTATAGGCTTTTTTCCCAACACATCAATAATAATCAAAAGTATTTTAGATTTATTTATTTATTTTACTCCTTTCTCAGTGAACCGTGTTCCCAGTTTATGCATCAGTTTATCCATCATAACTCCACTTTATTAAAATATATTGTATAATTTAAATAAATACTAATAATAAAAACAAGTTTAATAAGTTTTTATAGCGCTTTTCCAAGCTCAAATCGATTTACAATCAACAATAAATATAAAATACATAAAAGAACAGGACAATAAACAATTCAGAATACACATTCTCCACAAACACTCATGGTATCTGTCAAATATGAAAAGTTCGGATGCAAAAGCCTCTACGTGCCATCTGAAATTTTCATCTAAACTGAGCATTTTTATCAGGCAACTATGCTTAGATTCAGTCATTTTACTTTAATGGCATAGGTCCTAGGCTATTAAAGTGAAATAACTGAACATAAATATAGGAGCCTGATAAAAATGCTCATTTTAGATGAAAATTTCAGATGGCACTTATAGGCTTTTGCATCGGAACTCTTCATAATGTTAAGTGAGAATATGTCCGAGAAATGTCCGACCCAGCAGTCTAACTGTTGAGTAAAAATTAGATAACCAGAGAAGTCCCTCATTAAGTGAGTACAGCAAGCGCCCCTTGTCGAACCACATCCCGTATGCCATACGAGTGCAAACTGCAGGACCCCAAACGGAAAACCCGTCAAAGACGCAGCCTCTCTGTCCTTTGCACCATGCTACAAACACCGTAAGGTAGGCAGGCCGGTGGAGTCAGACAGGCCGAAGAATTAACATTGTTACTAGTGGAAATGTAGTTGCTGATATCAAAAATAGCCATTGTTACTAGTAGAAATCTAATTCCTGATATCAAGAATGAACATTTTAACTAGTAAAAATTGAATTGTTGATATCATGAATTCATATCCTGAGAATGAATAAAAGTCAAAAGGGCTTGCCATACGAGGACACGCCTCAGCAAGCGGCGGAGCGCAGCATCAGCGATGCAACACTCGTTACCTTATCTCAGGGAGCCAAGGTTACATTAGTAACCGGAGCATTCTTTATCACTTTATAATATAAATTGCTGCTTTTTTCAGCAGGGGGCAATCTTAAAACGTTAACCCTGCTAACATGCTTTTGGTCACTAAACAATTGATTATTGAAAATGTGATGAAAAATGAAATGCTGTAAAAATATCAGCATTTAATCTGTCTAGTGACACTAGTGTCATGACATACGCACAAGACCAGTAATTACAAAATTAACTATAAAACTGTCATCCCTGTTACTTCTGTAAAGACAGCTTCTGGATATAAAAACATTAACATTTTTAAATTTAGTTTGGTATGACAGTGAATTTGTTAACACTTAAAGACATTCTTCTTTTCTAATAGAATGTTTAAAATCTCATAAATCTATATCAAATTTACTTTAAAAATCACCTTTTCGAAATAGAAGAGGCACCCATTTCATGGAATGACTTTCAAACGGTCACTGTCACTTAGAACCTGAAGACCAAATTATAATTGGCTTACAGGCTGTTCAGTTTGAAAAGCACATAGGCCTATAATTACAACGCTAACTGATAATTACATTGTCAGCCTCCGCAATCAGTGAAGGCAGGACCCCGATAATATTTTTATTAGGTTCTATTAGGTACAAATGGCTTTATAAAGTAATTTGTACTGAAGTGTAAACTTATTGAAGATTAAACTTATAACTAAATGACTATTTATAATGAATAAATAGTTCACCCAAAAATGAAAATTCTGTCATTAATTAGGCCTACTCACCCTCATGTCGTTTCAAACCCGTAAGACCTTCGTTCATCTTCGGTACACGAATTAAGATATTTTTGATGGAATCTGAGAGCTGTCTGACCCTGCATAGACAGCAACGCAACTGAAATGTTCCCAAGTCCAGATACGTAGCAAGAAGATCGGTAAAATCTGTAAAAAGGCCAGATGTGCAAACATACTTGGAAATAAAGCTCTTTCTGATTCTGATTCTGAAAATAATCCATGTGACATCAGGGGTTCAACCGTAATCTTACAAAGCTATGAGAATACTTTTTGTGCGCGAAAGAATTGTTGAATAAAGTCGTTTTTTTTTCTTCTTTAGCGCACAAAGAGTATTCTCGTAGCTTTTTGAACCCCTGAACCCCTGATTGAACCCCTGATGTCCCATGGATTATTTTACAGATCTCCTTATACGTTTCTGGACTTGGGAACATTTCAGTTGTATTGCTATCTGTGCAGGCAGCTCTCAGATTCCATCAAAAATATCTTAATTTGTGTTCCGATGATGAACGAATGTCTTACGTGTTTGAAACGACATGAGGGTGAGCAATTAATGACCGAATTTAAATTTTTGGGTGAACTAACCCTTTAACCATGCTGGTACTTTTAGTCATAAACTCCTAATTCAGCAATCGTGACATTTAAAAATGTTGTTGAAATTTCACTGACTACTTGTGACTACTTGTGTTATGTGATATGTATTGTTTACATGCGGAAGTTGGATCAAAATATGATTACTAGAGAAACCTAATTAGGATTAGACTGTCAAAAATTATATTATTTATAGATGGTCATTTACTTCTTTATAATGATCTCTCTGGAATCACACAACTGCACAATAACAAAGAAGTTTTGTTAACTTCAGACACTACATTGAGCAGATACAGGTCATTTAGTCCAAATGGATGATGCCAGAGCACTTATTTGGCTTCACAAGATTTCCTAAATCAAAATTGTCATGATACATTTTGTCATGAGGGTTTTAGGATGATGTGTGCCAAGATTTGTGTAATTCAAACCAACACCCCAAAAAAAAGTTAGTTTTTTCTTGACTAGAGGGTTCAGTTAGCTCTTTCTGAGTTGTGACTAAAATGCAGAAATGTACTTATGATAGCACCACCTGGTGTCCGACGTGTGTTAGGGTGCCTGAGAAATGGAGGGATTTGAAACTAACCACCAAGTTTGAGATCTCTATGACTTACAGTCTCTCACACGCAGACGCAGACACATTTAGCGCAGAAAAAATTGGTAAAACAGTACAAATGCAATAGCGTTCAGAAACTTCAGTGCTTGGACTAATTACATTTAAGTTAACTGAAATTCAATTTTAAATATAAAATGAATATAGAAACAAAAAAATATAATATTAAGTATTATATACTTCACTGATGCTGCATTTCATTTGTAATCTTAGACAAACCAGTCGTATTTTGTATTTTTTTTCCATTAGCATTTGTATGTAATTATAATATTTATGTCTGTATCATATCAGCATAAAGCAGATCCAAATAAAATTATTATCATTATTATCATATATCATATATAATATTATCATATTATATTATCATTATAATTTGAAAGAAATGCTTTTTTCATACTCACAAATATTTATGTCTGTATCATATCAGCATAAAGCAGATCCAAATAAAATTATTATCATTATTATCATATATAATATTATCATATTATATTATCATTATAATTTGAAAGAAATGCTTTTTTCATACTCACAAAAAATTACTCCAATGTATTTGAAAGAGAATGTATTTTCTCACAGCTGTACACATACACCTGACTATTGGAATAATTGGCAGTACTGTGCAGTGTTAGTGAAAAGTTCCATGTAGTTTAAGAATATTTTTAGTACACGTTTTAATTAAAAACACATTTGCTATAAATAGCATTTGCTGTTTTCATCTTCTCATGTGTAGAGGTCAACAAGAGATGGTTTTGGCCTTTAATGTCTTTACCAGAATAGTGGGCATAGAAGGGCCAAGCAAATAGGAAATGCAATTAGTGCTTTGGTGGAACAAAGAATGCTAGCTTCTAGAGACAAAAGGTGATGAGTTCTGACCTAGGTAGGAAGGCGGTAATAATGATAAGCACCTATGTGTTTCCTGACGGAGGGTGGAGAAGGGATATTTACCTCGAGATGCAGAACAGCATGGTTATTTTTAAAAGACCCCAAAGAAAAATTATTCATGACTTAGTGTCGTTAAAATGGAGCATGGCAAAAAAATGTTAAAAAGCCCAGGTGGACCATTTAATCTGGCCTTTATCATCAGGAGAAAGCTCAGGATAACATCAGCTAGTTTATATAAAGTTCAGAGACACTGGCACTAAACATTCCACATCCACAAACAAAAATCGCATTGTTTTCTGTATATGTCTCTGTGTCTTTACAAAGATAGTTCAAAGATGTTGCTGTCAATGGCCCAGACGTCAGAGCCACCAAAACTTGTCTACCTTCTTTGAGAACCGGAGATCTTACTGTCTTAAGTGGAAAACCACGTATGTCAAACAAAGGATATCCTTTAAGCTGGATGGCAGGCTCCTTCTGTGATGCCTCTATATATTAATTGGCGCCCTGTTTCTTTGCTTTTGTCTGATCCACCTTTTTGGCATTCCTGGTGACAGGATGCTTGATGACATGGGAAATCATTTGAATTGTTTTACATTATGTTCACATAGTGCAGCGTTGCCAGTACCTTACTCTGCATTTAAGATTAATTTCTTTCTTCATTCACAATACTCACAGGCTGCATTTTTAATATGAATCATATTTCAGATCAATTCCATTATTTCACAGCATATTTATTGTCACAATGCATTAATGCTATCACTTTACTGACTTCAATCTTCCTGCACGTTGGTTGAGTGATGACTCGGTATGACACTTAAATGGGTTTGCTTTGGTTGGAGAGCGGCTCTGTTTTAAATAGTACTTCCCATTGACGCAAAACAATGACAATAGCCTGATGGTTAGCCAGAGCTATTTTAAGCTTATGTGAAGTGGACCTATTGAAAATTTCATTGATAGTTTTTCTTGTACGTATGATCATTTTACTGCATTGGTGTCATACACCTGTGGCCTGGAGTCATTGTGTTTTTCTGTAAACACATTTGTTCTGTTAATTTCCGGCTTATTTAGAGGCTGAAAGAATGCAAAAACATTTTAGGGCTTTGTACTTATGTAAGGTTCAGGGCTGAGCTGTATTTATGTGTAAGAAATATACATTTATAGTATATTACAGTGTAATACTGTTAACTGCAATAGTATATTAACATTATATTCAAGCCATATTTGCCCCTTTTTATAAGTAGATAACTAGCAGACCCTGATAATGTGACTTTACTTGTGTGTCTTGTGTTCCTTATGAATTATTTCACCAATTATTTAAAAAAGAAATGCTAAGATAATTACAAAATAATAATACATTGAATAAAACATGTTATGCTTATATTTTTCAATTATTTTTTTATTCCATGTAGCAAGAGAGCAAATAAAAATGTCTACAAACATACTATTTATGAAAGACAATTGTAGTGAATGATATATACAAGATATATATAAGATATATACAAGCATAAATGATTTTAATGCTCAAAAGACATTATCAGCTTCATCCTACAAAATGTAAATAACATTAATGTTAATTATTAGTATTCACTTTACAGACTTACAGGGTCAGTATAGTTATGTTTTCTATTTTCAAAATGTTATAGACCGTTCTGGCTAGGATTTTGCCTGGGGTTTTGCCAGGACTTTGCTCACTCCCTCAGTTTGGGAGTGAATAACGATGCAGCTCCTTCAAATGGAGATTTATCTGTGCTGTAAATCAAACATAAAAGGTTAGGAAATATTCATTGTGAAAATAAGCACAAAACACAGAGTAAATGATATATCAGTTAAAAGACTAATACCACTTCTGCTTGGTTTACCTTGGCTTACTTCACTCCCACCCATTGGTGTTCTTGTTCCTCCAAGAGATGCTCCAAGTCCAGGTGCATTAGACCCAACTGAAGCAACACCTGCACCTCCTATCGCTGGTTTTCCCATCCCTACTCCACTTGATCCTGCACTGCTGAATGCTGTCATCCCTGCTCCACTTTGTCCTATATTGCCAGTTGCAGTAGGGCTTGATCCAGCACTGCCAAATACTGTCAACCCTGGTCCTACTCCACCCAAACTACTTGTCCCAGTCTGGGCTAGACCTATTCTACTTGATCCTGGCCCACCTAATCCTATGCTGCCCGGTCCACCTGAAAGAGTCCCTGTCGCCCCTACAGCAGTATTTAATGATCCTGTCACACCTGATCCTGTGCTGCCCCATTTTGTGCTTGATCCTACACCATTAGGACTGGGAAATGCTGGCCCATTGGAGCCGGTCCCGGGCCATGGTATAATTGGTTTGCTCAGTCCTGTTGAACTCAGACCGGTTCCACCAGCATGTGGTATGTTTGGCAAACCGTAGTTGGTCATGAATGGGTTAGTTCGCATTGGTGGCTGAAAAATAGAGAAAGTAATTCAAGTTCATTATAAACACATATTTAATTTATAATTGCAAACATAGCTGTTTGTAATATTAAAATAAACAATAAAACATTGTGCTTATGTATAATTATACCATAGTAACCTCACCTTACAGCGGGCAAGTGAAGTATTGAGAGTCTCAATGGTGTTTGTGAGCATTTTAATTTCTTTTTCTTTCACTGAGAGAAGGTTTTCTTTCAGGTCGTTATCTCCTTTTAGCTTTCTATTCTCTAGCAGAAGTTTTTCACTGTCTTTGTCATTCTTGAGCTGAAGTTGTTCAAGAGTTTTGCGATTCTCACGATTCATGGCACTGCGATTCTGACTGCACCAAGTAGCGTCCTCTTTCAGGCGTTTGTTCTCTATCATATATTTGGCATTTTCCCCATTAATTTTTGTGAACTGGTTCCCCACTATGTCCATATATGACTGGAGCTTGTTCTCAACTTCTCTTGAAAGACTGCTACAGTTTTCCCGAATATCTTCAAGCTGATTTTTTTGTTTATCACATGTTAGTTGGAAAGAAATGTGTTTTGAGAAGAGGTCATCGATTCTTTTGAGGAATTCTTTAGTGACATTTGGGATTCCTTGTAAAGAATTGACAAAACCATTTTTGCACTTATCTTGAAACAAGATGAGCTCTTCTTCAAGGAAAGCCTTGTCTCGCCTTAGTCTAATTGCTTCCAAGTGATACCCATCCTTGTCTTTGTTGGAGTTGTCCAACTCAGTTTTAATAATGGCCACCATTTGAGTAAAGTTCGCTTTAACCAGCTTTAGCATTTCTTCTGACTGCTGGAGCATACTTTGCAAACGTCTGTTGTTGTCTTGAAAAAACAAACAAACAAAAACTATAGTTGAAACATTTCACTGAAAAATGCTTGATTACCTTTATACAGGAGTTACAGTCAGTGTGTTAAATAAACATAAATTCAACATTTTTGTACTGAACTAATTTGTAAAAGTAAAAAATATTCAGTGTAAGAATATTTCTAAAGAACCATCTCACCATTTGGATCTGGACAGAACGTAGTGGGGCATGCGCAAGGTGCAGCCATTCTTTTTTCCATCTCACATCGATACTGTAAAAAAAAGCACAAAAAAAATGTTCATTGAGATTGAAGTTATGCATTTTAATGCTCTAAATCTCTATCCGCAAAATTCATTGACGTTTAAAAGTTTAAAAGCCAGTGTTTTTCAGAACGTTCATATTACCAAGGAAAAGCTCTTACATTTAAAAAAAAGAAAGGACATTTTGAAAACGTTGACAAAACTTTTGGAAATTACTGTTTCATAGCCTAATGGGAATGTTAAGAAAACATTCTTAGAACACCATACACCATGCAATTAATTAATTAATTAATTACCATTTTAAAACACCAGAGTATTCTCTTTTGTATGAAACATAATGTTATCTACAACAAATTAATTATTTGAAAACATTTAGAGTTTGCTCCAAATCTCACCATCATTGCTTGCATGCTCCTTATTGCCATAGATGAGGTGTTCGCCAGTCTGCATAATTCAGCCAGAGCTTTGTCATTGCTCAGCTTTGCAGTGAGAGTGACGTTCAGAACTTTGGTGAGGTTCTTTTCCTTCCCATGGAGAATGAAATTTTCCATCGTGAGTTTGCTTACACTTTGGTCCAACTCTTGCAACCTCTTTTCCTCCACCGTGTGCTCGGGCTGTCCGTACACCAGAAAGAGCACCAGACTCGCAATGATCAGAGACTGGATGAGTGAGGAGAAAAAGAAGACAATCTTCATGTAGTAACCACAGCTCTTGCCTTTCGATTTATGCATCTTCTTAGCAGCCAAGCCAAAGTTGGCCTGAGAGTAACTACTGTTGTACATTACTGCTCAAATGTGGCCTTATCAATAAAGCCCCAGCTCCTTCACTATGCAAAAATGTTCTTCTAAAACATCAAAGGCAAAATAAAAAGTTAAATATGTTAATGCCGCCAGCTTATATTGTTTTTTTGCACCTCCCATTGGATGACGCTTCCCTGGTCCACCCTACGATCATGATTTCAGAGGTTAGAACAACATCACGCACTGACCAGGGGGTGGCCCAAACCCAGACAGTACATTGTTCCAATATGCATGTCCTGCCAAAACAGATCCTTTTGCTTGACAGCATGTTGGCACTGGAGAAAGCACATGGTTGACGGTTTGACTACGTGCTGTTTTGAACAGATATTCAGAGATGACTTGAATCTATTATATGACATTCTACAATTTTGTTTATTAGAGTTTATATTGGTATTACGTAACAGATGCTCTAAAATTCTTCTGATTGACTGAAGAAATTTACAACACATTTGTACATGCTGTCTAAAATTCTTCCTGACATAGGTAGGATGAGGATGTGGTTTGTATATTGTGCCTTACTAAAACATTGTCTTTGACCAAAGCATTTCACTCCATGGCCAGTTTTAGTTTAAACATATTGCAATTAAGTTACTAACCATAACTTTGTGCTTTTATATAATATGCTGTAGTTGTTGAGCCATATGTGTCTAAACATCGTGTTTTTTCCTGATGTCTTATATATATCTTATGAGCCAGAGGATAAGAATATTATGAAAGCATGTGGCTTTCCTGCCAGGAACTGTTGATGTGCCACCTCGATTCCAAGAGGAAGCAGTAATTCATAGCTGTGTCTCAAAGTGACAAACGTAGAAGGCACTGTCTGGACACTTCTTAGGTAAACTACTGAACAAATGAAGGAAATCAGTAATAAACACAGATGTATACACATCTGCTGACATTATCAAGAATTAATCGTCCTGTTTATCCGTTTCTAAAATACGCCTGACGTTAAAATTATCATCATCTAACAAGATTCACTCACACACTGTTGTTTCAAATGTTTCCAAATCTCACATCACCTTATTAACGTTAAAACGTTTGTGCTTGTGTTATGTAATTGCACTGATGATACTTTACATAACAACGAGAGGTATAAAAAGAAAGTAATTAAAAATAATTTAAAAGTTATATAGCCTGTGATTCCAGATTATCTATAGAAAAAAATAATTAAGGAGTGACACAGCAATCAAATTTTAATTCAGTAGAGTAAAATATTTTAGTTGGATGGCATCAGGAATTATAGATGATATATGGTTTGATAGTAAGCTACCTAAACTAAACTGCCATTGAGATGCTATTAGTTCTCCACAGGTATAGTTGACCTCCTTTGGATGCTACCAGGCAGCTAATAAAAATAATGTTCTAATAACAATTTGCTAACGTTGCCATTAAGTTATGAAAATGTTATTTCTGAATGTTCTCTCTAAATGTTGTAAATTTATTTGTTTGTTTGAACATTTCATTTGAATGTTCCTCGTTAGCTGGACTCAAACAGAGCAATGTTTTTGTAGAGCCACAGTCAGTGTTTACACTTTTCATTTATAGAATTCACCTTCAAGACCTGTGAACGTAGCCTCTGAATCTCACCACTAGATGGGGATATTTCCAAATAACACTTGGAATAACACTGTTGTAGCATTTTTTTTTCATTGAACATACATGTATGTGCACATTGAAATAAAATAAAATACAATACAAATATTTTTATTTTATTGCTAAATAAAATTAAATAATAAAGCAATATGAAATATTTCATAAAATATCTAATATACTAATATTTTATTGCATAATAAAAACAATGTTTTATGAAAAGTCTCCAGGGCTCAGTAAAATCAGCATAAGTAAGAGCTGCAATGCTACCCTGTATCCTAAAAGAGATCAATCACATTCCTGAACCCTGGGGTCAAAGGCCAAATAAACTCCCAGCTTGTACAATGCACATAACTCAAGCATGCACTCTCAGACTCTTTTCTTTTGTGTGCACTCTCTCGCACCCATGCTCACACAAACACCGTATTTGACCAAATCTTGATAAAGAGTTTATATAAATTGATGATGCCAAATCAGTTTGCTGCTGGTTTCATTGAGTAACCAGGGTATGTTTTTGTTTCTAAGAATATGAATTCACAGAAACAGTTGAGAAGGAAGCAGAGGTTGAGTTGGGGCAGCAAATGAAATGTTTTTCTCTGGAGTGTGACCTTTGAATAATTATGTGAACTAGTGGCCAAGATCTAAATCTCAAAACAAGAGACAGCTGTCTCCTGGATCTACAACAAGATGTACAGCCTGGATGGCTTTCTCATTGTTTGAAAGTAATAAAAATTTAAATTAAAGAAACTGTACATTCCTCTTTATACTGAAAACAGAGCTGAACCAAAATCTTTGGCTCAACCTGAGACCTTGTAAAGCTCACCTGCATTGTTTGATAATTGTGCAAAATATTACACAAAATTATTATTACACAAAATTATGCCTTTCCTACTCTCTGACCTCTTGCTACGTAAATCGGACTAAATTTAAGCTTTAGCTGACCTGTAGATACACTCTCAGGTTATTACTGAAACCTGATAACTGCCATTAACAGGATTTCTACTTTAATCACTTTGATCATAAAGCATCTTCAAGCGTTTTAATGTGTATTCCTTAAAACTAATGTCTTTTTTTTGTTTTGTTTTTTACATTAACAGTATTTTTTATATACTAGCAAGTCATCTGGTAGTGACAAGTATCAGTTTTACTGTTACTTCAGAACAAACTAGTACTCAGTGGCAAGTATCTAATCCATTGTAACTGAAAACAAATGGCACATATTTTGAATTCCATTTGGGATCTGTAGTTCAGATATCAACTAGTCACTTCCAAGTTCCAACTATCAACAATTCTGTGTTTTTCTGTCAATATGGGGTGCTGTGTGTACATTAATGAGGAAAAAAAATTAACTTAAATGATTTTAGCAAATGGCTGCAGTATAACAAAGAGTGAAAAATTTAAGGGGGTCTGAATACTTTCCGTACCCACTGTATATCCATTTCAAGGTTTAACAGTATTCCAGTTGTTGCTGGTCAACCCGATCTCATGAAAGTGCGTATAAATAGTACGCCAAATAAAAACGAAAACTCGTGGTATTGATAAGCAAAAATGGACTTTGGCGTGCATATGCTACGCGATGGGTAGGTTTAGGGTTGTGGGGTAGATGGGTATCATATGCACGCGAAAACTGCGTATCATATGCACGCCAAAGTAAATTTTTTGCGTATCAGTACCACGAGTTTTCGTTTTTATTTGGCGTACTATTTATACGCATTTTAGCTGCCTTTACTGGTATCTGTATTCATTTAGGTACTACTATTTTCTAATCCTATTTTCTCTAAATTAGTACCCTTTATTAGAAACTGCTGTAGCATTTTTAATATTACTGGTAAAACTTTTAATTGAAGTATAATGTAACCATTTTGAGTCATTACTGAAAAGGCAATTGTAACTAGTGAGATAAGAAATGTTACTGTTAACTGGGAAAGATATTATATAGCCTCTTATACATAAACAGTATCTAATATATAAACACTAGTAAAGCGGGAAAATATATTAGTAAATACTGGAATAAGTATTAGCCTAGCATTTAATAAATCATTACTTAAAATTAAAAAGATGCCAATCATACTACTAGTATGACTGACTATTAATTAAAAAAACTAATAATGATACTAGCTAATTTAAATACTTCCTTTATAAATGTTTTGTCCGATTTAAAATCATTAAAGCTATTAATAATATTATAGAACATTATATATCTAGCCTGTGCATGGCTCCAAACTAAATGTTCTCTTATGGTATTTATTTACTGTTTTGGCGTCCTGTTGGCATATTTGCAGTCCTTTGAAGCAGGCCTGAGGTCGCTGATCTCTCAGGAGCAAAACACCACATTCTCTTTTTGTGTGCCCAGCAGAGCTGCTCTTTGACTTCTTTGCCCATATAAGGCATGAGATACCATGGCAACCGTGGGCTTGAATAGCTGTGTCAAATCCCTCCGAGCCCCCCTACACAGACACACTCTCTTCTCCTCTCTCTCTCTCTCTCTCTCTCTCTCTCTCTCTCTCTCTCTCTCTCTCACACACACACACACACACACACACAGGCAGGCACGCGGCGCGCGCACTCTACTGGACACTGGCGTTATCTCTTGTCCTCTTCAAGCCAGCGCGACTTTTGCACTTCGAAAAGCAGGTAGGAATATTGAAATATTCCCCGGAGTTCGCCGCTGTTATCGGTATGATAGCTTATCATTCGGGGCGTCAAAGGTAAGCGAAAATATATACAGTGTTCGCCGAAGTCAGGAGTGAGGTATGTCGCTAAAGCTATGGCTCCACCCCTCCCCCTGCTTGAAGATAGCTGGAGGTTAGGCCGCATGTCTGTTACTGGCTCTCATAAAAAAAATAAGAAAGGGGGCATTTATCTCTGGATCACGGCGAAACCATTAGCACGAGCTTACGTTATGGTTTCACCCGTTTATCCGTTTTCAGTCAGCGCCACGGTAACTGTTACAGGGACTCCAAAACTCTGCCCTCATTTCACAACAAACAAGCGCAGCACTTTCTCGAACAATCAGTGTAACGCTACTGTAGGAAGAAGCGGCTTTTTTATACGGAGATGTTTTGATTAGTATGTGATTATTGCTTGTTATGGTATGCTTTAAGACGTTTATCTATTGAAATATTAGTGTTGAGTGTGTGTGTTTCTGTTTTGATCTTCATAACTGGATCTTGCCAAGGAATTTTGAAAGGATAGACATTTTAGTTAAATTCTTTGGTAATCTCTGGCTACTAGGCTCCAGTGAAATGATCTGAACAATAATGTAAAATATATTAATAATTATGTATGTAGAGAAAAACTTGCCATTTTAGTAAAATAATTATCCATGCCAGAAAAAGTCATGGAAATTTCTGTAGATGACATATGTTATTATCTATGCTCCATTACTTACTAAATGCTTATCAGGCTAGAAGTTGCTTTTTTAGTGCTCTTTACATTGAAATAATTCAGGAATCACTAAAGACTAATCCTGTGGTCAGAAAGTGAGGAAACGCTGAACTGTGT
The DNA here is from genome assembly GCF_001515645.1 of Sinocyclocheilus grahami. Lineage (NCBI taxonomy): Eukaryota > Metazoa > Chordata > Actinopteri > Cypriniformes > Cyprinidae > Sinocyclocheilus > Sinocyclocheilus grahami. The sequence continues at coordinate 96,037 of NW_015505300.1, read as the reverse complement.
CTAATGCTTGATAACTAGCGTAGAACCATTCTTTGGTTTTGAGTAACTTTTTTTTCTTTCACAGGTGCTGGATTGGAAGCTGACATCTAAACGACACTTAAATCGAGGTGTGACTAAAGAAGCAGGAGTAAAAAGTGAATATGGTCCGTCAAGGAGGCAAAACAACATGCACAGCCCACTTTCTGAAGATCAAAGTTGACTGACTCAGACAAGTGACTCAGGGCCTAAATGTGTCAGATGAAGCTGCAGACAATTACAGGATATAGACGCCTTCATATCTTCTCATTTTAGAACACACAGCTGTCAAAAAAAGGGTAGTCAGTTGAAACTGTTTTTACCAACAGCACATTTGGGAGTATTTTTGTGCTGAGAACTAAGTGATGGCCATGGTGAGAGGGGGGTGGGGAGATCCCAATGGGGAGACTAATGGACTTGGTGACAAGGGGTACGTGAGGGGAGATGAGGACGACAGGTCACCCCAAGGAGGCGGCAGCGACATGGAGGCTGGGGAGGATGATAAAGGTTGTGTGGTGGACTGTGTGGTCTGCGGTGACAAGTCCAGTGGGAAACACTATGGTGTGTTTACTTGTGAGGGCTGCAAGAGCTTCTTCAAACGGAGTGTCCGACGAAACCTTAACTATACCTGCAGGTAACGGAGGGAATGTCAGCAATGTTTATGTATGTGCTTGCTGTACGTGTTAGTTGATGTTCTCGGCATGTTCATTAAGCCATTTTTTGGTGTCTTTCAGATCAAACAGAGACTGCCAGATTGACCAACATCACCGCAATCAGTGTCAATACTGCCGTTTAAAGAAGTGTTTCAGAGTTGGAATGCGCAAAGAAGGTAACCGTCTATCCAGAATGGCTCTCTGTCAGGGTGCGAATTACGGGGGGGTTTGGGGGGGTCTGACCCCCCTAAAGATGGCTTGATCCCCCCTGATGGACGTCAAAACTAGATGTAGGGGGGGTCAGATAGAAAGACGGCTAGCCTACACGTAATATGGAGATTTACTTGTAAATATTAATACGCGTAATATGGAGATTTACTTGTAAATATTAATATGCATTTCTATAGCCCTGGCTAATTTTTAAATATCATTTTGGCAGCCCCTGAAATGGGTCGTATTGACATTACCTGAGTGGTTGGAGAATACGCTACAGCGCTCATTCAAAGACGTGCATTTATTGCTTGGACAGAACTAGAACACCTAAAATGCATGTGCAGATTCAGTCGAGTGATAAAGTTTACCCTCTTCAAATTAATGCTGTTGAACTGAATTTACGGAGCAAGCTATTTGCTAAAATAACCATTAACAGCAATACAGCGGTTCTGTCAGATGCGCGTGAAAGCTGCATGTGTTAGGCTACTATAACAAACACTGCGTGTTTTCTTTTAGAATCATCATTGGCTGGTAGAAATACAAAATTAGGTTACATAACAGTTTTTACATAAAAATTAAGATAAGGTAAAGGTGTGATTAATTACATTTTAGACACATTGTCAGTAATTTCACTAATGAAAATAAAGCCCTAGGAGAACTGTTGTGCATCTTTGATCAACACACAGCGGTGTTTCATTAATGAATCCACGTTTTTAACGTGTAATCACTGTAATTCACACCCTGCTCTCGGTCACTGTTTTTATCCACTGATTTGTCAACATGTTATAGAATATATAATAAGCAAAGGGGCTGTGTCTCTCATGGAAGATTTAGCGTACATTACCGTTCAAAAGTTTGGGGTCGGTAAGATTTTTAAAAATGTTTTTGAAAGGAGGTAATTATGCTCATCATAGCTAAATTTATTTGACCAAAAATACAGCGAAAACAGTATATATTCTGTTTGAATATATTAAAAAATGTAATGTATTCCTGTGATGGTAAAGCTGAATTTTCGGCAGTCATTACTTTCAGTGTCACATGATCCTTCAGAAATCATTCTAATATGCTGATTTGCTGCTCAAGGAATGTTTCTTACTATTAGTAGCAATGTTGAAAACTGTTGTGCTGCTTAATTTTGTGGAAACCATGATCCATTTTTTCAGGATGTTTTGATGAACAAAGTTCAAAATAATATTTATTTGAAACTGAAAATTTTGTAACATTATAAGTAAATTTACTGTTGAATAAAAGTATTAATTTCTTTAAAAAATTGAACTGCTTTAATGCTACTGAATCTTCAGTGTCATGGGAAATTTATATTTTACACAAATTGTGAGTTTGCAGTCTGAATTGAATGTGACTGGGTACCACAAAATTACACACAGACAACACATAATACTAGCGCTCTCTACTGGATAAGACAAAATCTATTTTTCTCAACGTTTCCTAAATGCATTATGAAGAACCTTTATACTTAACAGATTGTTAGGAATAAGGCAAATTATAGGATAATACCTCCAGTATTCAGATATTCTGTCCTGTAGCATCATGTTTTTAGTTTGAGTTTACGCTTATTCATTTGGCACTTGTATCCAAAATGACTCTGTGCATTCAAACATTTTCAGTTTGTATGTTCCCAGGGACTTGAATCTATGCAGGGCTTTTTTTTTTCAATATGTTTGTTTGTCAAGTAGCAAAAAATAAATAAATACAATCTTTTGAATTTAGATTGATCAGAATTTAGGTTTATTCCGTCATTTATATGTAATTAATAATATAATATAATAATCATCATCATCATTAAATATCTAATGTTTAATTTATAACTTATATTTTAAAACATAAATTTTTTTTAAATCATTCAAACTTATTCATTTATGTGTTTATTTTACAAAGAAAAATTATAATAAGTCATTATAATAAGTAATTGCTGGAAATGATACTGTTATAATGTAAGCCATTAATTTCTAAATTCTTGAAGTGCAGGCATACGTGGCTAAGCATTACTAATTAGTTTGTACTTAATTTGTAAAGCATTCTTGCAATTTTTACAAAACCTGCTAGCCTGCTAGATAATTTTATATTGGTGACAAGTTTAAATCAGTATAATTTTCAACTACATGTTAACAAAGCTTAATAACAAATGATGGTGCAGCACTGGCTGTAAGCTTACCTCAAACTCACACAGCGAAGCCGACTTTCCACTATTTCTGACATTCGCACTTGTTTCCTCAACAGTTTTGCTTTTAAAACAGAGTGATGGTTAGAATGTTTAGCTTTTTATTGAACATTTTCATTCCTCGTTTATAAAGTGTCTGAAGGTTTGACTAGAACGGTGTTTGCAGGTTCCTTTTTTCATTTGTTGAGTGCTTGTGTAATCAGGAGTTAGATGTTTCTAATCCCTTAGGCCAGTCCTCTGACTCTCTGCCAGATGTTGCATGATAGCAAAAGAAAGGAGCGTTGAAACTAAGTCTATCAAGCGTTTCAACTCCATCACGACTCTCCCCTTCTCTTCCCTTTCCCCCTTTAGCAGTTCAGCGTGGACGCATCCCACCTTCGCATTCAAGCCTCAGCCCATCCACGACTCCAGTGGGCGGTAATGCCGGCAGTGGCGTGAGCGAGTTCTACAACGGGCAGCCGGTGTCTGAGCTCATCTCCCAGCTCCTGCGGGCAGAGCCTTACCCTAACAGCCGCTACAGCCATCAGTACAACCAGCAGATGCAGGGGGGTGGAGGATCCATGGGCATCGACAGCATCTGCGAGCTAGCCGCCAGACTCCTGTTTAGCATCATCGAATGGGCCCGAAACATTCCTTACTTCCCTGAGCTGCCTGTATCTGAGCAGGTGGCCTTGCTGCGGCTCAGCTGGAGCGAACTGTTTATTCTTAACGTAGCCCAATCTGCCCTTCCCCTGCACATGGCCCCGCTGCTCGCCGCTGCAGGCTTTCACTCCTCTCCCATGTCTGCTGAGAGGGTGGTGTCGTTCATGGACCAGGTGCGTGTCTTTCAGGACCAAGTGGAGAAGCTAACCCGCCTGCAAGTGGATTCAGCAGAGTACAGCTGTCTGAAGGCCATAGCACTCTTCTCACCAGGTGCGCCAGACACATTACTCAGATTAAACTGCATTTAACCGAACATAATCAGATCAAAGATGATGTAATATATTTGTACTCTATCCAAAATAGTAGAGAATAACGAGTATTGTGCTGGCAGTCAAATTCAAGCATAATACTAGCGCTCTCTACTGGATAAGACAAAATCTATTTTTCTCAACGTTTCCTAAATGCATTATGAAGAACCTTTATACTTAACAGATTGTTAGGAATAAGGCAAATTATAGGATAATACCTCCAGTATTCAGATATTCTGTCCTGTAGCATCATGTTTTTAGTTTGAGTTTACGCTTATTCATTTGGCACTTGTATCCAAAATGACTCTGTGCATTCAAACGTTTTCAGTTTGTATGTTCCCAGGGACTTGAATCTATGCAGGGATTTTTTTTCAATATGTTTGTTTGTCAAGTAGCAAAAAATAAATAAATACAATCTTTTGAATTTAGATTGATCAGAATTTAGGTTTATTCCGTCATTTATATGTAATTAATAATATAATAATCATCATCATCATCATCATTAAATATCTAATGTTTAATTTATAACTTATATTTTAAAACATACATTTTTTTAAATCATTCAAACTTATTCATTTATGTGTTTATTTTACAAAGAAAAATTATAATAAGTCATTGTAATAAGTAATTGCTGGAAATGATACTGTTATAATGTAAGCCATTAATTTCTAAATTCTTGAAGTGCAGGCATACGTAAATATATCAAAACTTAATTTTTGATTTGTAATATGCATTGCCAAGAACTTCATTTGGACAACTTTAAAGGCGATTTTCACTTGGGTTGACACTTGGGTCCAGGGTCACATTTGACAAGTCAATTGCAGACTGTATTTGTACTTTGAGTTAAGGTACAGACTTATCTCTTTGAGAATGATTTATTTTTCTTTACTGCATGCTGCTGCATTTGAGATGACAAATTAAGTAGTTATGCTTTTTTTCAGTTGAAAAACCAGTGAACTTTCTTCATGCAAGTTGTTCATCTACATGCACAAGACTGTCTTCTACTGGTTTTATTCTGCTTTTCTTGCTTTTGCTTTTGCTTTTTTCATACTTACCAGATAATGCTAAACTGGTATGTTTTTTTTTTTTTTTTACCTGGGCCAGCTATCCAGTGCGTTGTGATTGGCCGAATACCTCAAGTGTGTGACGGAAATGTTACGCCCCTACCATACTGTGATGATGCCCTGTCAGGCATTCGTTGCATCCAGTGGGGACATAATTATGGATTATAATGACTTATACTGTCTTTTTACGCGTTGCGTTGCATTGCCATAAAACCATGTCTGCATTTGTGATCGAAGAAGTGACAAACAACAAGCCCTACTCTACACTGCCCAAAAAACTCGCTTTAAATATAAAAAACTTACTTACAGTCTATGTGTCAGAACAGCCGGCATTGTAGTCTACTCTACCAGGATCAGGAAACGGTCCTCCATAAAATGCGCTGCACACATCTGAATATTTGGGTTGAAGTGTTCTGGAACAGTGTTGTAAATACAACTTAACCACTGATTTCTAGTCGTGTCCATTTTTGGAAAGCCAAACAAAGTAGTTTTGCTTTCACAATGAAACACAGCGTCACACACGGCGGCCTAGAGTGAGCAGAGGCCGGGGGCTAGAGTGAGGAACAGCCGGAGGGCTAGAGTGAGCAGAGGCGGCGGATTCGACGAAGGAGCGTCCGGAGGGCTTGCTGCACCCACATGTGACTACCCCGGGCTGGACTCTGCTTCGTCCACGGTGAAAGCCGATCCGGTGATCCACAGCGCAAAGTTGTAGTACTTCCTCAGCAACCAGCACGGATCAGCTCCAGGCATGACGAAGCAGATATCGTCCTCTTTTGGAAGGCCAAACAAAGTAGTTTCGCTTTCACAACGAAACACACAGCGCCTTCACGACATGGCGGCGGCAACAACAATACTACAGCGAAAATAAAAGTTACACCTTCTTTCTTTGCGTGAACATTTGGCGGCGTTATGCAAATCTTCCCACATCGTGATGTAGACATGTGGGGGCGTGTTAGAACGAGCCGTTTTAGGTAGGCGTAGGCGTCTTTGCAACTTTACAGATCTTCTTTATGCACTAAGAGCTTGTAACACTCCAAAGAGAAAGGAAAAATTTTAATCGCATCATATGACCCCTTTAAGAAACATTGTAAATTAGTGAATGATTAACACAAAAACAATTCAGATCATATGATTGATTTCATTGTATGCCACTGGTTTTGCACTATATTTAAATAATGCAGCCCTCAGTTTCATTCACAAAGCCTCCACAAAACATATCACCACAGTCAAAATAAATAAATGAATTAATAATTTACATGAGAAATAATAAAAAAAATGTAAGTGTTAAACTTTATACTCATGTTTGTGATGTAAAAATGTACTATAGTTTACACAAAATATTAATCAGAACAGTTGTTTTTTTTTTCATTTTGCTGCAAATTTCATAAGCAATTTGTACATTTCCGAAAACTTTTAGGTCTAATCTCACAACAGATCATCAAAAATGCACTTTTTGTTTTTCAAAAATTTCATCTCGTTTTCAATTGTGCTAGTAGTACAAAACAAAATTTTCACAACAAAATAAATGTTTCATCTGTGTAAACATTTCATTCACAGTATAAATTATGTAGAACAATGAATTATTGATACAGTATAAGATATTTAAATTGGATAATAACCAGCATGTTTAAAGTGTATTACTGTAATGAAAGGATGCAATGAAAGCATGAGATCTAGGTTTGAAAGATGGACTAGCAGTGTTACACGTGAGATCAAAATGGACACCTTTCATGTGAAAATTGCACCAAACAAATAAAAAATAAGAAACGTTTCTTGAGCGGCAAATCAGCATATTCAAATGATTTCTGAAGGATCATGTGACACTAAAGATTGAAGTAATGACTGCTGAAAATTCAGCTTTGCCATCACAGGAATAGTCCTAATGATATAAGACATTTCCAATTTTAAATTTTTCATTTCCATAACTTCTGAGAATCCAAAAAGGTCAAAATTTTGATAAAAAACATTATGACAGCCGTGTTAATGTTAGTTACGACTGAGTCGCCTCCTGTTACCGTTTTGACGACAAGCAGGGAAAGTTCATGGGTCAGTGACTACATTGAAATGGTCTATAGTCCTACATAAAATGTTTCGCAAACAAAACTTTCATAATGCATTGTATATCCGAGGCCTTGCATTATTCTCCTAGTGCATTTTTGGGTTCGATTAGGATCGGGTGTCTCGGGTTGCAGTTTGCTATCCTAAAATGTCTAAACAAGATACAATATAATCTATAATCCTAAACAGGACGCAAAACCTCTGGACCAGACTTGACCAAAATCTTGCTTCTCTAATCCTAACAATACTAATCAAGGAGTTTGTGATATTTTACACATATTATCAGCTTTAAATACTGGAAAAATAAATATGGCAGGAAAATTGAATGTCAATAGCAATGACCTCAATAAATCTGCAAAAAAACTAACAAACTGCCACTTATGAACTCACCCAGTTTTGTGAATTCTGGCTCCTGTTTGTTCTGAGGATAGGCGGTTCCTCCCAGTAGATATTAGGTTTGCCATGACGCCATATTTTGCTTCGAGTCTTATAGGCAAAATAGGATGCAACAACCAGGGCAATCATGACAAACAGCCCACATACCAGAGCCACAGCCTAAAATTAAGAAGACAACACTGATTTAAACGTTACAGTGACACTACAGGCACAGAGGAGGTAAGAAGTGAGAATTACAGTCTTAAAAATAAAGTTTCCGAAAAGGAAGCTTTCGCACCAGTGCCATATAAGAAACATTTTAGGTTCCCAAAAGAACCTTTCGGTGAACAGTTCTTAAAAGAGCCATGTTTTTCTTAGTCTGAAGAACATTTTAATAATCAAAAAACCTTTTGTGCAATGGAAACATTCTATAGATGTTTCTTCATGGAACCACCGATGCCAATTAAAGCACCTTTATTTTTAAGCGTGTATGTCTTGTCATACTGACCTCCTCGGGATCCATGAAGCAGTAGTGATGAAGATATCGATTAAAGGACGGATATGCACCTGGGAAGCCTGTGCCGGCTCCGGCACTGATGCTGGGAGTCCCTAATGAGGTCTGACACATCATCAGGATGGGGTTGTACATGATGCTTTGTGAACTCTGGGCCATGGGATTCACCCCAATGACGAATACGATGTCTATAATACACTGAAGAATCGCCAGAACCACATCCACCACCAAAACTGTTAGGTAAAACGTTTTTCCACGCACACACCAAGTCTTTGAGAAACTAACCACTAGGATGGCTAAGGATACTACGAAATTAAGAGCTGCCATAGAGATCATGGCTGCCTTTGCTGAGTAGGGTGTCATATAAGAGCTCTGATAGCCGTAAGTTCCTCCATAGTACCCAGACCCCATCCCATTGCCCCCAGATCCGGCAACATAGGCCCCGATGCTGCCCTCGTAGCCGTGCATATCCCAAACTAGAGTGGAAGCAACACAGGCGAAAATAACAAAACAGAGCAGAGCAGTCAGTCCCTCCATAGTTTTCACGATGCCAGGTGGTGAGAACCATCTGTAGAAGTGCTGAGGGTTTCCCTCCGTTTGAGGAGCATCAGGCACTGAAGAGTATAAGCCATACTCGCTTCTTTGAGAGTAGCAACTTCTGGATGTGTACATATTTGATGGGGCAATGTAGTGTGGACTGTACTGAGGTGGACTATCATACTCCTGCGTTTCATACATGATTCATGAAGGAATCTGAAAAAAGAAATGAGATCAAATTTAGACCATAAGATGATTTGGGAACAGATATAGCTTTCTGAAACCACAACCATAATTCTTTTTCAGACAAATATCTGCTGTCTTTTGTTTTCATTTTTAATCACAAAACTGGACAAGTAGCTATCTTATATTAGTTGTAAGAAGACCATTTATTGTTATTGTAAACAAAAAATATATAAACTATTAAAATCATAAATATAGCTGAAATCAAATAAAACAAAATATATAAATATGAAAACCTTAAACTTAAAAAATTTAGCAAAATTACAAAAATCTTACACAAATTAAAATTCAAATGGAATATATAAAAAAGCGAATTAAAAACAATAATAAAACCTATGACAGTATATATAAATAATACTAAAATAACACTGATACTACACATTGCCATTCGACACTCATGTGCTGCCCTCAACTAACACCCAGATAATCTCAATCATACATCTAATAATGTTTTTTTTAAATATATAGAAATAATAGTTCTGGTGTCCAGTCACCGCTTCTGAATGATCAATACAGTGGGTGCAATAATGGGTTTCAGTATGGGTTTTGGTGACCCATACTCGGAATTAGTGGTATTTTGATGTCATACACCGATCGGTCTGCACACGCAAACAAAGCCAAAACCTAGATATTTTAGGCAATCCTGGGAAAATGGCACGTATGGTCACCCTACTGTACATTCACTCCCCCCACCTACAATCCCTGCCGGTACGAGACTCAAACCCACAACCTTTGGGTTACGAGTCCGACTCTCTAACCATTAGCCCACGACTTCCCCCTATGATATAGTTTTTATATAACATTTTGTCCATTTTTTCTATGCGGCTGACACTATGTCACAACAAGACAAAGCATAATAAATCAATGCTTCTACAGAGCAATACACAGCTTTCCTGAATCACTCAGTGTTTCTGAACAAATCAGTTTAGTGATTGATTCAATGACTCACTCATAAAAACAACTGTGTGTTTTGTTCCTGAATAAACTAGTGAGTTTGAAAGAATTGTTTGAATGAATGATTTGATGACTTGCTCATAAAGACAGCCACTTGTCCAGTTACCAGTGTAACCTGCAGAAATGCAACCTCCGAATGCACAAACTCGCATGATAGAAACAGTGAAAAGTCACAGTGGTGTTAGACTGTATATCAGCACTCTTGGCCAATCAAATTTCTTTAAGTGCATTCAAACTATGCATCTTATTATCACTATATTTGTTCCCTGGGATTACAAACGTACAATTGTTAGCACGCAGCTCTACCCGTAGATCTACAGGAACTCTCAGAGTTCTGATCTAACTGTGTAATTAATACACAACACAGCCCTTTATAGCACAAACAACATTCTCACTCTGGTAGAGTCCAGCCTTAAACACCACTCCCTTCATCAGGCTACTGCAATTCAGTCGAGATGCTCTGAATAATTCAGAGAAACATGAGTAAACGCAGTCATTGGTGGTTTCCATGCTGTACTGTTTCTTCCTCGCATTTCTGTTGCCTCCCCCAAGTGCAATATACAGCCATTATATGTGAATAAAAGAGTTGAAGAGATACACTGCTAACAGGAATATTTCTAATACCGTATCCTCTTAGTTAATTATGCTTTAGAGAGAGGGTGAGCTGCACACCTGTGGTAACTTGAAAAAGAGTGAATAAATAATTAAAGAGCTGAAAATCAACCTAGCAAGCTTCATACAGCCTCACAGGTGCATGTTGATGGGACAGCTATTCAAGATTTTTTTTTCTCCCTAAAAAGGAGGAAGTATTTTTTGTGTATTTTTCATGAATATAATTTTACAACTGTCCTCTTAAAAATATTCATATATTATATTTTAGATTAGATGAGCATATAGCTGTCACAACATCTCATCTGGTTTCTGACAGCTACAATCACATGAAACATAAGAAAAGATGTTGATTAGATTTGACACTGTAAGATTCAAAAGGTACTGCGGCACGTCTGTTTTGCACTTTTTGCATTGACTACAATCCATTTTAAAAAGGTCTATTATTTTGTTGTAAACAAATATTACATAAACATTATGTAACTTACCATAACACAACAATCACTGGGCTTTTCCTTGTTTGCCTTGGTCCCGCTTTTCTAAGCTTGACAGTTTTCTGTCAAGTATTGTTTAGTGTTTGAGTTTATCCATTTGATGTGAGTACCTGTGACAGCTGCTGCTCATGGTGACTCCTGTGAAAGACCTCGGCCTGAAACACTAAACCCGATCCAACCCGCTGCTACTGACACAGTCTTATTGGCTCTTTAGTGGGTCAAAAGTTAATGTGAACAGGAAGCTGAGTTAACGATTGTTAATGTTCTAAAGTGCATTAAAGCTACAGTCCAAGTCTGATTTTACTTGTTTTTGTTTCAGTAAAAGTAGAGCTATTTTGTAATCTGTAAAATAAGTTTTAGCACTGTTTCTCTTTAAAAAAATAAAAATAAATAAATATGTATGTATGTATATATATATATATATATACAATTTTAAAGTGACATAAAAACAGTTGTAGTGTAATAGTGCAAATAAAAAATATATGATTTGTGAAAGTAAAGTTTATAGATTAGGGCCAAATTGCCGTCATGTCTTTTTAACAGCAATGTGTAATTAGTAAAAAAAAAAAAAATATATATATATATATATATACATATATATATTTTTTTTTAGTAATTGCTGTCCTTCACAGTGAAATTTCTATCAAAATCATGAATCCTCATCTTTATGTGGCTTAGTTTTGCTTTCAGATATTCACACCGTTCCTTCTTCTCCAGAAAGTGTGGATCCTTGAGGAAGCACATAAGAAGTTTAAAAAAAAACATAAAACATCAAAAAATTAATCTCTTGTATCTCAGGTTTTGTAGCAGTATAAAGTCAAGACTTACATTCTTTTTTTGATCATATGTTTTCATTAAGTCCATGATTCTCTTGCTATCCTAAATAAAACAACCAAATATTATTGAATAGTCTAATGAAAAGTAATACAGAGGCAAAATACTGTAAATGACTCCAATATCATGTCTCACCTCAGGGCTTCTACTGTTATTGATGAGTTGGCTCATCATGCTGTCTAATTCCTGAAACTTTATTAAAGTGGCTGTGATCTCTCTGTGCAGTTCCTTGTACTCCAGGTATTGGTCATTAAAGACTGCTTTGTATTGCTCTCTGTCCTCCACAGAATGAATTTCAGGATATTTTCTGTAAAAAAAACAAAAACTAAATCTTTTAATTTTGTGCCATTTCATACTTTTTCTTCAATATTGACACCTAATCTATTTATATTATTCTTAACATAATTTTATTTCTCAAGCCCATCTCATGTTCATCTTATATTTACCTCATTAACATCCATTTTTTTGCAATTTGTTATTTTATATGGACCTGCTGTGTGGTTCTATTGCAATGTTTAACTGCATTTTTCATGTAAAGATGACCAAGGATTGAGATAACAGGGGGTTTTGCCCAACAGTTAGGTGCATTTCAAAGTAAACACCCAGAAATAGCAGCATGAATCAAACAACACCACATGACACATTATCCATCAAGTTGTCAAAAGCCCTTTCTAAGGTTATCTACATGTAGACCAGTTGGTTTTACACCCTCTATAGTCACCTAAAATATTAACAGATGGAAAAAGAGCCTGTATAGATCCTTCAAGGGGCTTAAATGGGTTAATACCAACTGAATATAACCAACACCTGTTACATTTGTGTGGCCTAAATATATCATTCATTGTTGTTAGACCAGAAATAAACCATGAAGTATACTAACATAATATAATCAGCGACGACTCTGGGTTTAGGAATGTGTCCCACTGGAATAGCTCCAGTTAAAATCTTTCGTTCTTCAGCTCTCTCTGAGACATAAGCCAGCATGATCTCATTCACAGTGCATTGATCCATTTCATCTTTGAATGAAATTTTCTTGGATGTAGTCGAGGAGCTGCCCATATTGGATGTGGATTTCAGAGTCTGCTGCTGTAACGGAAAGATAACAGCCATTACAATTAGTACAATTTGATAACAACAGTGAGAATTTTGTGGAAACTGGGAATTTCATTAGTGTTGTTTGTAGTTAAAAGTGAAGCAAAAACCCTGTGATTACTATTATACATTTTTTTATGAAGTTAAGAACAAAAGACATTCATATTCTAATTAATGAAATATACACACTACCTTTCAAAAGTTTGGGGGCAGTAAGATATTTTATTTTTGACAGTCTCTTATGCTCGGCTAGGCTGTATTATTATAACAGTAATAATACATTACTGTATATACTGTGTATAACACAACAATAATATTATGAAATATCATTAACATTTAATTTATTCCTATGCTGGCAAAGCTGAATTTTCATTGTCTTCAGAAATCAGCCTAATATGCTGATTTGGTGCTCAAAAAATAGTTCTTATTATCAATGTTGAAAATAATTGTGCTGCTTAATATTTTTGTGGAACCCCTTTTGTCAGGACTCTTCGATGAATAGAAAGTTCAAAAGAGCAGCACTGATTTGGAACAGAAATCGTTTGTAATATTAGAAATGTCTTTACTGTCAATTTTGATCAATTTAAGGCGCCCTTGCTAAATAAAAGTATTAATTTCTTAGAAAAAAAACCTTTCTAACCCCAAATTTTGGGAGGTCATGTAAAATGTGCATTTACCTGGCTGTTCAGCTGGCTTGTCATGGCCTCCCTGTGACGGCGGGCAGTTTCATGCTTCCACATTTTAAGGCACACCAGGAAGCTTATCAAGTACATGACCATGTTAATGAATATAAACGCAGTCCCAGCCATCTGACCCCCCTCAACATGACACAGATTAGACAGGATTGGGTTGATGCCGACTGTCATGAAGCAAAGCCCACCACGATTCAGATCATTCACATAGACGATACCCACTGCCATGTAAAGCAGCGAAAGGACTAGATTCGTAACAGCCTCTGTAAGAGGCCACCATTTGGAATCCAGCAGGATCGTTCTGTAATACATTGTTAGTCCCAAAGCCAGCAGGATAACGGTCAGTATCCATGAGAGTCCAACAATGACCAACACAAAGGCTGTCAGGGGGCCATTGTAACGGTAACCTTGTGCACCAGCGAACCCATAATTTGGTCTGTAATAGTTGGACCACTCACTGTCTCTCTGAATATACGCACATACACAGGCGAAAACCATCCCACCAAACACAAGTTGAAGGCCAGCAAGTAGTCTTAAAAGGCCGGGCCAAGACTTCAGGTAAGAGTATTTTAACTGGTATACCTCTAGCTTCTCAGCATAGTACTCTGCCGGATGGATACTGGTCAGTTCGGATTCAAGAGTGTCAAACTTGAGGTCACCAGTAATAGCATCCCAATGTTTTCTGTCCAGCAATGGAGAAACAGGCGGACTACATCTTGTGCCGTTGGGTAGTATTTTAAGTCCCCCTGAGGTTGTGGAATGCGATTCAGAATCAGTTTTCTTCCCTTTCTTAAACAGGCCAGTCCACGATTTAAGAAAGGCACTTTTTTTCATCTTCTCTGCATTCTTGTTGTCCTTCTGCTTGGCTGAACAGCTCTGTTTATAAGGGGAGTAGCTAGAGTCCTCAGTATTGTCATCATTGTGAATTTCTGAAGGATCCTCCTCTGAATATGCTCTGTTGAAATTTTCACTTTGTGAGGATGAGACGTTATCCGAATATGGCCTGCCGAGGTCTGTCATTTTGCTGCAGCTAGTGAAGAAATCAGGGTCTAGTAGCTGTACACAGTAATGTTAGAGAACAATATCAGACAAACTAAGAATTAAACACAAAAAGATGTTTTGTTTGATCACTTCCCATTTCTCAAAAGTATTCAAAATTCATAAGAAAAAAAGACATCATAATTTCATGTCCCTGCTGATAAGATCAGCGTAGTTGGTTGCCAAGCTTGTGTTGTGTTTTGGAAGCTAAAAATCCCATTGGTCTAGCAGCTAACTAAATCTGGTATAATCTTTTCAGCAGGTATGGTTAAAAGTTGTATTTGTTTTTAAAGTGCATCAAGTACAGTCATAATGTATATACAACAGTTTCCAATCATCAACTAAAAGGAAGCTGAACTTTGCTCTTCTAAGCATCTGTTCTGTAAAACATATCATAATCATCAGCCCTGAATACATGAATAGCACCATGACAAACATAAAAACCCTCACCTTGCTGTCAGAATAGACTGGTTCGCTGTTAGCGAGTATGGCTGTCCTAAAATGGCTTCACATAGTAAAAACAACACTGATAAAAGTGAGTCAGAGTGGCGCTGTAGCAGGAAGCCAGAGCAGAGATTAAACATTAAACCAGCAGAGGCTGAGTGAGTCTGGTGACAGACACAGGCTGGCATTCAAGTACCTGCAGCCAATATTTCCCCACCAGAAACTGTGCTTGATAACATTCCTAAAACCCTCAAAGGAAATTACCCAAAACTGCTCATTTTATTTCACTGGAATCATGTAACTACATCAGAACTCATTAACTAGTAGTCTTTACTCCTTGTCAGTTGCAGCCATCGAGCCTCATTCTGTTATTCGGCTTCTAATCACTAGAGGGCAGTAGATGAGTATTGACTAGCATAGCTCCTGTGCTGTGTGTAAAATAATGATTATTTCAATAGATGAGTACTGATTTCACGTTTATTTCTCTAGTAAATTCAGCCTCAAAAACTTTAGATGAAAACCTAATATAAGAGAGAAATACTCATTATGTTAATAATCAAACATTATGCATTATACATTATAATTCACATCTTGAACGTTTGAATTGGTAAAATCTTGGTAATTCCATATGAATATAATGGCCACTGTCATTGAATCGTTTAAATTCAGCTAAATTAATTCAATAGTTGACAAAAAATGTAAAAATTAAAAGATACTACATTAGGTTCCACAAATTGCCACACTGGTGAAATCCTGTGGTCAGCCTATATTTAGGGTCCCTTAAAAGTCTTATCATGTGCTCAGTGAGCTCCAATACATATTTCAACTGTCTCAAAGCCTTCATAACAGGGTTACTGGAGAACATGTCTGTCGACAGTCATTTCAGCTACTTGTAGGAATTTATGGACACTTGTGTGGTGATCTGAGGAACTGCAAATTACCAGAATACTTTATATGGTATTCAGCTGTGATTACATAAATCTGTGATAAATTTCAATGGTCGTCATGTGTCTGTGTTCTGTCAATGATGTGTTCACCTAGGAAAATGTCCTAAGGGTTGTTTTGTCCCAAGATAGCTAACTGTGGTTTATCTTCATTCCTCTTCAACTAAATGTTTATGAGGTCCGCTCCACTGTTAATGGGCATATGTCTTACTCTCACATGCTGTCATTACCAGCTTGATGTGGCCCATTTTATTCACTCTTCTGGGATTGCCTCAAAGATGTCCCTCTGCAACATTCTCACACTTAAGGATCTAGGTCTGCCTCCTCCAACAGCACATCAAACATATCAAGAAGATATATATATTTTTTAAAAGGAACGATGCATTGCATATTGCTTGAACAAGACGCTCACACATTTGTGCCAGTTAATTAAAAACTATTGTACTGGAAGTGTTTTAATATCACATATCCACAGAAGGAGGCTCTGATACTCACAGGAATTTCATGTTTTCATCCTCATTTGAACACATGCTCATCCAATATCACAGTGCCACAGTGTATTCTCAAGAATTTTATATTTATTATCTGAAACATGGGCAGATTTTGTCCACACTGTAGCTTCTTGGGCTATCTCTATGTAAACAAAATAAGAGGATCTCAACATACGAGACCATGATAACCCATGCCTTTATGTACAGTCAACCTGGGAGTATACAAAATGCAAGTTCATCTCTCTGTATAATCATTCACAGGTATTTCACAAAGAAAGGCAATTAGGACAAATCAGAAAGAAAATCATGTAGTCCAATAAAAAAAAAACGTTTTAGTGATTTGGTGTCCCATCTACTCGTGTATGCAGTTTGACATCAGAAGGCATCTGAGTCTTACTTTATAATTGGTACGTTAACAACATTTAGACTGTGTTGACTGAAAGAGAGAGAAAGGCATGAACAGGGGTCATGGTCATGCAATTTTACATCAAATTATTTTTATCCAGGATCTAAATTGCACTTGATTTTGATCATCAACAGCAGCTTAAATAGTAAAGCAGCCTGTTCTTCTATTTTTGTCTACATTAGGAATTCAATTTTATTACTGGCTTTCTCAGTTCGTCTTTGATCCCTGTTTTATCAAAATCTGCTAGAAGTGTCAAGTATATTTCGACAATGAAAGCTGTGAGAATTATAAATTTTTTAAGTTTTCAGTTTAAATGTAGTCATCATTGTTTGGCAAGGTTGCTAATTTTAGGCATCGTTTGTGCACAAGAACAGAGGACTGGAAATACGTAAGACCTAAACACAGTATTGACAAGACTGAAACAAGTTGGATAGGAGTTGTGATCAAGCCGCCAAATGGTAAACTATGGAAATCTTTTTCTAATTGAATAATAATTCAAATGTTTTACGAGCAAATCATAAAAAGCAAACATGCATTATTAAACGTGTTTTGGGGGGAATTTAGCTTCAATCTCACATGAAGTGTGCACAAAGTCTGTGTCTCTGAGTGAGTGCGCAGCTTAATTTCTATGTGGTCATAAGCTGTATAAAATATATTAGTTTTTAAGTTAATAAGGGTATAGGCTTTGGTTAGGAATCCAATGTCTTGCAAAATAAAAATAGGCAAAAATAAAATAAAATCATTTATAAATATTAAATCAAGCAGAAATAATTACTACCCCCTTTTTGCCTGATCTTATTTAAAAAATCATATTTGAATCATTAAAATAATGTTTCAGATCAGGAAAACGAACGCTTTTTTTTTTAACTTTTTTAAAGCAAGTTGCAGTGAGATGGTTTGCAGCCATTTACCATTGGTTCTAAATCTGTGACAATTACACCATCAAACACATAACATTGTCAGCTGCTTTTAAAGTTATGTGATTATTTAAAACCATAAATGTCAGTAAAATACACGTGAACAGGAGAGACAGATTTTAGCTCTAAGCTGCCTTAACGGTATGCTCTGAAAAGTGCAAAAGTGAGCCACAATAATGTCTTCCATAAGCATCTCCTTCCGCTCTATCAGATGTATTCTCTCAGAGAGGGTCTTCTCATGATTACAGAATGATTCATTTAGTGTTAATTCTAGTTTTCACTGATTCGCCAATCTCTTCGTTGAGGAATTCATTTGTAGGTAGAACAAGGAATGCATTAAACATACATTACCACATTACTGCACCGCTATATTTGCAACTCTAAAAATACTATCCAATGCATCTCTGTGTAAAAAATAAATTAAATAAAACAAAAGAGCACATACATACATTTGAAAAAACCATCCATAATCCATTCGTCACAATTGCACTGAAACATGCAAGGTTTAAATCTCAGTCCTGTCATACATTTGTGCCTACCACAGCATTTAGCACTCTGTGCTGTCATTTCAGATTCAAAAACGCAGCCTCTCGGTAATGTGAACACTTCTGGAAGCTCAGATTTTGTTAAAATGAAAGTGTTACCAGCTTGAGTAGAAACTATTCCTTCTTTTATTTTCTTCCTTCCGATATTTCTTTCCTTTTTTTCCTTCCTTCCTTCCTGTCCTTACCTCCTTCCATCTTTTCCTTCCCTAACTGGTGGAAGTATTGAAAGGCTTCAGAAAATAAGAGAAGACTACGACAGAGTTAATGGTATTTGTTAAGACAGACAAGTTAAATGTCTTCAAGAGGAATGTATCTGAAAAAGGAATGCAATGCTTGTGTTAACATTGTACAAAAACTCGCTCCAAAATTTGTAAATGGACAACCCTCCACAATCTATACATTCAGGCACTGAAAAAAATAACATGCCAATATGTAACTAAAAAAGGTTAGTTGCGCTCAATTTCCCTTAACGGAGCAAGGGAACGGAATCCTTAAGGTTGGCATTCCTGCATTATTCTACTCAGTAGTAAGGTCATGTGCTCCTGCATCTCCAGCTAAATGCTGAAGTGATCTCAAAGCACCCCGACGTGTTCTCGGTGCTCATCCTGGCACAGATGTCTTACAGGACCAGTGAATCTCTTCTATGTGGGTGTGTCGCTCCTTTGTGGTCTGCGTTGGTTCACTCTGGCAGGCATTGCTTGGGCCCACCTTCCCGTGGATCCCGTGATCTCGCAGTATGAAGGACCAGTTTCCTGGACTCACTCCAGCTTCCTGAACTCAGTCTTGTAAATATATGAGGGCTTTACAAAAAAGCTAACTTGAACAGCCATACAATGGCTAAACATAAACCATATATCTACTATTTTTGATAATTCTTCTCTACTTATTAACACGAGTTCTCAATCTCGGCTTGATCATCTTACGTGAATAAGTCTGAGACCTTTGGAAGCAGTGAGCAGGTCCAGGCCCGCGTTAGCCGCTGTCGGAGGAAGTGTGCGGGGCAGTGGAGGGTGAGCGCCGCCGTCTGGAAGGGGTCCAGGAGTGTTCCGAGCCCAGCGAAGCAGGGCAGAAGCGGTGCACGAAGCCATCCAGGAGGTCCTGCTGCTGCTGAGTTATGGCTTGGGAGATCAGACAGGGCAGAGCCTGCAGGCTGCCGGTGACTGCGTCCAGCTTGTCCTCCAACGTGCCAATACGCTTGTCCAGCTCCTCACTGCGTTCCTGCAGCTCTGACACTAGGTCGTACATCACATTCTGAGTCTGGAAGAGTACAGAGAAAAAAAAGAGTGAGATCGAATTCAATCAATCAATAAATCCATCCATTTCATAAATCTTATTTTGTTCACAGATAGATTAGTATTGCCCTTCAGAAGCTACAAAACTTGTTCCCAAGAAATTTTTTTTTATACAATTTACCTTGATCATTGTATTCACAAAGTTTTCACCCCCCAAACTCTTAATGTACTTTGCTGCTCTTTTTTTTAAACATCAATTAAGGTTTGCACCTTTTGTAATAGTTGTGTATGAGTCCCTCAGTTGTCCTCAGCATAAAATGATGGATCTCAAAAACCATACAGTCATTGTTGGAAAGGGTTCAAGTATACATAAGATGCTGGGAAAGCAAAGACCTTGAGGATTTCGGTAGGCAGTTTAACTGCTCAGGACAAACAATAGACTCATGAACAACTATTAAATAAAGCAAAAAAACAAAAATGGATCGTGGTAACAACACACAGCATTAAAAATCAAGAGCAAGTAAACTTTTGAAAGGGGTCATTTTTTTTAATAATTTCAGCAATTATCTACATTTACATTTACATTAATTTTACATTTATTCATTTGGCAGATGCTTTTATCCAAAGCGACTTACAGTTGAGGAATACAACAAGCGATTTATCATAAGATGGCAATAAACACAAGAAGTGCCTGTTAAACAAGGTTTCAGTCATTGTTCAAAACAGTAAAAGCTAGGACAGGAAGAGGTAAAGGATAATAACAGAAAAAGTGAAGGCATAGATTTTTTTTTTTTTTAGGAGGCAGTCAGATGCTCACGGAAGAGATGAGTTTTCAGTTGTTTCTTGAAGATTGTGAGGGATTCGATCTAGTACAATGGACTGTATTTTTAATGATCTCTCTTATTTAGTTAAAATTATTCATATTTTGCAGAATCTGTAAAGTATATGTAAACTTTTGACCACAGCTGTTTTAATCCTAAGCTATCTGGTCGACTAGCACAACTATTTCATTAACTGACATAAAATTAAAACTACTGAACTAAAATACTTTAGTTTCCTTTTTAATATGTTACATTTTAAAGCTTTAAGTCTCTACAAGCAACCTGCATTTAACATGAAAATGCCACTACATAGAAACAACACTGGACTGTGCTTAGAAATTTAACACCGTTACACATTTTTAAATGATACCAGTTAGCACATGTTGGGATCTCTAAAACACAAAAACAAAAAAAACAAAAAAATAAAACATTGATAGAAGAAAACAACTAAATTAAAAGACCAATTGAAAATAAAACAGAAATAGAAAATAATTTTAAAAAATTCAAAACTCTTTTGTCATTTCTTTGTTCCACATTTACCAGACCAAATATTCCGCTGCAGCTGAAATGATTCTGTGGTTACATGCACAGTATAAAGCCTTTAACATATACCTTCGCCAAGTCCACCAGAGTGTTGGCCTGGTCATTGAGTTTCCTCTGCTCCATTTTCACACTGCGGAGCCTGGGAGGAGGCAGGGTTATGGAGGGATGGGGGGTTGGGAGGAGGGGGACGTTAGGGAAGAGTAACAGATTCCTGTCAGGAAGACTTGATAAGGATGAGGGATAGAGAGAGAGTGGCCTGCATGCAAGCATTCACAGTCCTGTTTGCCATACCAGACATGCAAACCCAATCTATGAAATGTAAAGAAGAGAAAACTCTTAACTTAACGTTCAAACATGACACTCCTTTTGCCCCTGCAGGCACGCGTCAACCATTCACAAAAAAAGCCATCCGAGAGCCTCGTTTGTGGATGAGGTCAAAGGAAGTGGCAAACAGCTGAGGTAGAGGTATATGTGACACCGCTGAAAATGCTTGTGAGAATGGCATTGCTTGCTGTGGGCTTGGTTCTGAACAAAATTTTAAAAGAATGTGTTAATGAATTTTTTTTTTATTATTTGTGCCATAGCAACTATGAAAGAGTACAGGGATGACTCTGACCATGAGGAGACATTGTAAGAAAGGCTGCCTTAATATCCTGCCAGTTAAGTGTCGTAATTAAAAGAATACGAGTCCTCCGCTCCGATTTGTCATTCGTTGGCAAATGCCAAGATTTTAAAAATGTAGCTTTTGTTTTTTTTCTTTTCAACCTTAATGGATTTATTTGGGAGTATCCAAAATAAAAATCTGGAGATGCAGGACATGGCCAGCATTCTTTCTAATGCAAAAACTCCATATCATCTTGCATCAAAGCCCTGGATGACCCTAAATCTTGAAGAGAACACGGCATCACCTGAACACATTTTATAGAGTTAATAGAGGTTAATTGCAAAACTATTTAATTTAAGTCAAGTGTGTTTATGAATGTCCTGAATATCTTGTCCGACATACTGAGCTTATTTTTCCTCTGGACACACAAGGTGGGGCTATCAATGCAAGTTAATACAGAGATTTACTTTTGAATAATGGATTCGGTGCAAATAAACAAATCAACAGTTCCAAAGATGCTTCTCCTTCAGAAGGTTACATAAGACCATACAGCATTAAGTAATGTTGCATCTTTTTCATTCTAGATTTAGAATGGAGAGAAGCATTATAGGTAACCAAAATCAGCATTCAGCTTCCAACTCCATGCATATGAAACAGAGACAGGAGGATGTGGGGAGAAAAACACAGAGGACAAAACTTACTTCTGAGCTCTGCAGTGATAGAGCAGAACGAAGACAAAACACAGTTCAAGTTTAGAAACCACAACATATACACAACATGTGAGCCATTACACTGCACTAACCATAACCACAAGGTAAGGGTTTGGGAAGGAGAGGGGAGAAGGACAATCATCACATTACAAACAATAACATGCTGACAGATTCTCCTGAAAAGTTCAGAACTCATTGCTAATCTCTTTGACACTTGATTGACAAGAACTTATCATACAATTATGGGGATCAGTGATTTTGGGAACTTGGGTTATCAAATACCTGCCCCTTCTAATTCAACATGACTTTAGAAAATATACAACAGTTCCTTAAAAAAAGAGACAAAACCAAAGCGTTCAAAACATGATACAGTAGTTGCTTGAATTAGTGAAAACATACAGTTGAACTTCCACTGAAAATATATATTCACAAAATAACCATATTTTAACTTTTAATCATAATCTTCGATTTGATAAACGTTACTGTTCAAGGGATGATTAATCATAACTGCAGTTCGCTATCATCAAAAACATAACATGCAAAAATGCTGAAGTGTGGAAACATTGTGCTTACTGGTGAATGGCCTGCAAGAACTTGCGCTGATGCTTGCGCACTTTGGCATGATCTATCTTCTTTACTAACTTGGTGTGTTTGTAGATGAGCCATGTTTCCCTGAGTACATTGGCAGCTGTGTTCTTTACCTGGGTGAAAATTATGAAAATGAAACATTACTCACAGATGAAAATAATGAAGTATTTAGGAAAAAGAACTACAATACATGACCATTAGCCATAGAAACGATGTATTTTCCAGAGAAGGAAAGTTAAAAACAACATACCATTTTTGGTTAAAAAATGATACATATTCTTTTCTAATAAATACTGTACTTAACACAAATGGCTAGTTCTTTCCCAAGTTTGCAAAATAAAGTTCAGTCACTTACTCGTTTACAAAGTTGGGTGTCCATCATGAAATTGTGGACGTGTTTCTCAGCTTTTGTCAATTCTAACTTTCTGGCTACCACTGCGACTACAAGTGCAGTGCAACCAGCTCCCTACAAGAAGAGATGATTAATAGTATCTATTTTCAACATAAATATAAATATTCAAAATGTGACAAAAATCATGTTAATTTCACAAATGTAACCTACGTTCTATTTGAAATGTTGTAATTCCATTTTAAAGACATACCATGATTCCTGTGAGCAGACAGACCCCTTTCCCACAGTAGGTATGAGGAACCATATCTCCATAGCCAATTGATAGGAAAGTTATGGAAATTAGCCACATAGCTCCAAGAAAGTTACTAGTGACTTCCTGTTTGTCATGATACCTAGAATAGTAAGAACAGAATAGGCAGAGAACCTTGATCAGGCTGTGGAAAACAAGGCTTAACGTTTAATTATGACAAAACATTTTCAAACATTTCTGGTGAAATATATGTAAAATATATGTAGAATTTGGTCAAATTAAATCTACGTCTCAACATCAGGTTTTTGATGACAGTTTTTCTAGTAATAATAAGAAAAAAAAAACACAAAGTGACAGAAAAACTTAACAAATACCTTACCGGATAAGATTTAGCATTATTTAAATATTTACATGCTAATATGTTTTGACCATACAAATGATTTTGTACCTTCCCAGACACAAAACAAAATGCAAAATGTTCTGCTTCAATATCCTTAAAGTGAAAATATAATAATAATAATAATAAAAATAAATAAATACAATTGTAAATGATTAAAAATTTATAAAAAGCTAAATATATTTGATATCCTTCAAAATTCGAATTATTATGTATTTTCCAATAGGAAATTAAACAGCTAACACAAGTGGTCAAATAAAGCATCAGTTTTCACTTTGCAAATCAACAATACTCGACTGTGAAATCCAGTCCACAAGTCAGTGAAAAGATGATCCAATTCAGCTAAAAAAAAAAATTTAAAAAAAATTAAAAACTCCTTGGAGACAAATACAAATGGCCTAAATCGTGGTCCCCAGACTAGACTATTGCTAGCAGCTCATTCACATATCTGCAGGAGGTTGACCTTTCCCAGTCTGTCAAGGAGGAGCTAAGCACAGGTCTAAGCACAGAAGACATTTATCTGCATTTAATACAATATGGGAAGACTTCTGATGAGGAATAACAGAACAAGACCCAGGCTCTTCAACAGTCATGTTGAGTAGCCGGACAGAATGCAAATGATTCACAATGTTAATAATTGTTTCAACACCGAATCATTTCTAATCAAACACATTTATATTGCAATAAAAAAGTTAAAAGTTCGTAAACGTCCCCTCTAAGACAGCATACTCAAAACACAAGAGAGGTCATGCTGCTATCAATTGCGCCGGTCTATTTCACAATTCAACTCTGCGGTCATGCTCTAAGAGCAAGAGCGTTGAAATTGTTTTTTATTGTTTAATGTAATGGGAGAGCCCCATTTTCACATGCGAAAAGCATAGTTACCATGCAGGCATTTTAGAGAAGAAATCCACATCCTGCATGCTGTATAAGCCAGTATATTGAGAGCAAGATACAAACCCTATAATAAAACTGACCAACATATTGAATGAGAACAAAAAATAGCTTTTAGTTTACACTTGATCATTTTTCATAAATTCATTCAGGTATATGCAGGTTAATAAAATTTGTTCTAGTGAGGGATGATTCTCATAAAATTAAGATATTTGCCCATGTGCTACATCACCATTGTGAAACAACGCACAGTGCTGGCACAAACCATTCTGATATAGGTTCAGTCATTTTCAACTGATCTTTTTTGAAGCTGGTGTCAGATCTCAGAGGTAGAACAAGTCCTCGGCATACCAGATTTTTCTCTCAAAGAACTCTGGTAAAGACTCTTTTACATCAGACTTGCATTCTACAGTTATCTCAACCATAAACTTGTTCTTAGAAGCCCGTTAGACTCTGTCAATTCACATGGCACAATTTTTGGAAGAGGTCATATCCTGTGAGGTCTGTCTGTTTGCACACATGAACATGAATATGCAATGCGGGTCTGATCATGACTATGCACACTGTCTTCATCATTAGCTTGCCTTTGTTTTGACAGTGTAGCAGTGCATTACCATTTCCCACACTGCTGGTAATCGAAAGTAAAAAAGCTACATACTGGCCTTCTAAAGCTCTCAATATACTGTATGCAATACTAGCATAAAATGGAGAAGAGCTGGCACCACCTTCAACTTAGATCAAGAAGTCTATCTGAAAAAAAGTGTTCCCCACATACCCCAGTCATATCCCAATTTCCCATAAAACCTCTACAGATGGTTGTTTAGTAGCAAAACTCACAGAACCCAGCAATGTCGTTCCTTTAATGGCTCAAACTCTGCAGCATGGTTAGAGGATGCAATGATGGAGCAAATATAACATTTTCACCCATGTTAACTAGGGATGTACAAAATTCTGGTCATTCCTGATAAGCGGATAATTATTTTTGTGTTATGGTCAATAAAAACTTAAATACAATTAGAAATAAATTTAAATACATTTTTGTACTATTTTGTATAAATTAAAACAAAAACAACTTAAAATGTTGTATTTTTATTAACAAAAACAGTGTAATTAATTTTTTTTTTTTTTAAAGATTAACTTTAAGGGGGCATTAAATGATGGAAATCTAAAAATAAAAAAGAGGGGAAATGATTATGCACAATTAAATAGTCAGTATAGCCTGAGTCCCTCAGTTGTCCTCAGCATAAAATGATGGATCTCAAAAACCATACAGTCATTGTTGGAAAGGGTTCAAGTATACATAAGATGCTGGGAAAGCAAAGACCTTGAGGATTTCGGTAGGCAGTTTAACTGCTCAGGACAAACAATAGACTCATGAACAACTATTAAATAAAGCAAAAAAACAAAAATGGATCGTGGTAACAACACACAGCATTAAAAATCAAGAGCAAGTAAACTTTTGAAAGGGGTCATTTTTTTTAATAATTTCAGCAATTATCTACATTTACATTTACATTAATTTTACATTTATTCATTTGGCAGATGCTTTTATCCAAAGCGACTTACAGTTGAGGAATACAACAAGCGATTTATCATAAGATGGCAATAAACACAAGAAGTGCCTGTTAAACAAGGTTTCAGTCATTGTTCAAAACAGTAAAAGCTAGGACAGGAAGAGGTAAAGGATAATAACAGAAAAAGTGAAGGCATAGATTTTTTTTTTTTTTAGGAGGCAGTCAGATGCTCACGGAAGAGATGAGTTTTCAGTTGTTTCTTGAAGATTGTGAGGGATTCGATCTAGTACAATGGACTGTATTTTTAATGATCTCTCTTATTTAGTTAAAATTATTCATATTTTGCAGAATCTGTAAAGTATATGTAAACTTTTGACCACAGCTGTTTTAATCCTAAGCTATCTGGTCGACTAGCACAACTATTTCATTAACTGACATAAAATTAAAACTACTGAACTAAAATACTTTAGTTTCCTTTTTAATATGTTACATTTTAAAGCTTTAAGTCTCTACAAGCAACCTGCATTTAACATGAAAATGCCACTACATAGAAACAACACTGGACTGTGCTTAGAAATTTAACACCGTTACACATTTTTAAATGATACCAGTTAGCACATGTTGGGATCTCTAAAACACAAAAACAAAAAAAACAAAAAAATAAAACATTGATAGAAGAAAACAACTAAATTAAAAGACCAATTGAAAATAAAACAGAAATAGAAAATAATTTTAAAAAATTCAAAACTCTTTTGTCATTTCTTTGTTCCACATTTACCAGACCAAATATTCCGCTGCAGCTGAAATGATTCTGTGGTTACATGCACAGTATAAAGCCTTTAACATATACCTTCGCCAAGTCCACCAGAGTGTTGGCCTGGTCATTGAGTTTCCTCTGCTCCATTTTCACACTGCGGAGCCTGGGAGGAGGCAGGGTTATGGAGGGATGGGGGGTTGGGAGGAGGGGGACGTTAGGGAAGAGTAACAGATTCCTGTCAGGAAGACTTGATAAGGATGAGGGATAGAGAGAGAGTGGCCTGCATGCAAGCATTCACAGTCCTGTTTGCCATACCAGACATGCAAACCCAATCTATGAAATGTAAAGAAGAGAAAACTCTTAACTTAACGTTCAAACATGACA
Organism: Sinocyclocheilus grahami; assembly: GCF_001515645.1. Lineage (NCBI taxonomy): Eukaryota > Metazoa > Chordata > Actinopteri > Cypriniformes > Cyprinidae > Sinocyclocheilus > Sinocyclocheilus grahami. Next base: position 68,730 of record NW_015505300.1, on the reverse strand, counting down.
CATCTCCTTTTGCCCCTGCAGGCACGCGTCAACCATTCACAAAAAAAGCCATCCGAGAGCCTCGTTTGTGGATGAGGTCAAAGGAAGTGGCAAACAGCTGAGGTAGAGGTATATGTGACACCGCTGAAAATGCTTGTGAGAATGGCATTGCTTGCTGTGGGCTTGGTTCTGAACAAAATTTTAAAAGAATGTGTTAATGAATTTTTTTTTTTGTGCCATAGCAACTATGAAAGAGTACAGGGATGACTCTGACCATGAGGAGACATTGTAAGAAAGGCTGCCTTAATATCCTGCCAGTTAAGTGTCGTAATTAAAAGAATACGAGTCCTCCGCTCCGATTTGTCATTCGTTGGCAAATGCCAAGATTTTAAAAATGTAGCTTTTGTTTTTTTTCTTTTCAACCTTAATGGATTTATTTGGGAGTATCCAAAATAAAAATCTGGAGATGCAGGACATGGCCAGCATTCTTTCTAATGCAAAAACTCCATATCATCTTGCATCAAAGCCCTGGATGACCCTAAATGTCGAAGGGAACATGGCATCAGCTGAATACATGTTTTAATAGAGGTTAATTACAAGACTATTTAATGAAGGCCAAGTGTGTTTATGAATGTCCTGAATATCTTGTCCAACATACTGAGCTTATTCGTCCTCTGGACACACAAGGTGGGGCTATCAATGCAAGTTAATACAGAGATTTACTTTTGAATAATGGATTCGGTGCGAATGAACAAATCAACAGTTCCAAAGATGCTTCTCCTTCAGAAGGCTACATAAAACCATACAGCATTAAGTAATGTTGCATCTTTTTCATTCTAGATTTAGAATGGAGAGAAGCAATATAGGTAACCAAAATCGGCATTCAGCTTCCAACTCCATGCATGTGAAACAGAGACAGGGGGATGTGGGGAGAAGAACACAGAGGACAAAACTTACTTCTGAGCTCTGCAGTGATAGAGCAGAACGAAGACAAAACACAGTTCAAGTTTAGAAACCACAACATATACACAAAATGTGAGCCATTACACTGCACTAACCATAACCACAAGGTAAGGGTTTGGGAAGGGGGGGAGAAGGACAATCATCACATTACAAACAATAACATGCTGACAGATTCTCCTGAAAAGTTCAGAACTCATTGCTAATCTCTTTGACACTTGATTGACAAGAACTTATCATACAATTATGGGGATCAGTGATTTTGGGAACTTGGGTTATCAAATACCTGCCCCTTCTAATTCAACATGACTTTAGAAAATATACAACAGTTCCTTAAAAAAAGAGACAAAACCAAAGCGTTCAAAACATGATACAGTAGTTGCTTGAATTAGTGAAAACATACAGTTGAACTTCCACTGAAAATATATATTCACAAAATAACCATATTTTAACTTTTAATCATAATCTTCGATTTGATAAACGTTACTGTTCAAGGGATGATTAATCATAACTGCAGTTCGCTATCATCAAAAACATAACATGCAAAAATGCTGAAGTGTGGAAACAGTGTGCTTACTGGTGAATGGCCTGCAAGAACTTGCGCTGATGCTTGCGCACTTTGGCATGATCTATCTTCTTTACTAACTTGGTGTGTTTGTAGATGAGCCATGTTTCCCTGAGTACATTGGCAGCTGTGTTCTTTACCTGGGTGAAAATTATGAAAATGAAACATTACTCACAGATGAAAATAATGAAGTATTTAGGAAAAAGAACTACAATACATGACCATTAGCCATAGAAACGATGTATTTTCCAGAGAAGGAAAGTTAAAAACAACATACCATTTTTGGTTAAAAAATGATACATATTCTTTTCTAATAAATACTGTACTTAACACAAATGGCTAGTTCTTTCCCAAGTTTGCAAAATAAAGTTCAGTCACTTACTCGTTTACAAAGTTGGGTGTCCATCATGAAATTGTGGACGTGTTTCTCAGCTTTTGTCAATTCTAACTTTCTGGCTACCACTGCGACTACAAGTGCAGTGCAACCAGCTCCCTACAAGAAGAGATGATTAATAGTATCTATTTTCAACATAAATATAAATATTCAAAATGTGACAAAAATCATGTTAATTTCACAAATGTAACCTACGTTCTATTTGAAATGTTGTAATTCCATTTTAAAGACATACCATGATTCCTGTGAGCAGACAGACCCCTTTCCCACAGTAGGTATGAGGAACCATATCTCCATAGCCAATTGATAGGAAAGTTATGGAAATTAGCCACATAGCTCCAAGAAAGTTACTAGTGACTTCCTGTTTGTCATGATACCTAGAATAGTAAGAACAGAATAGGCAGAGAACCTTGATCAGGCTGTGGAAAACAAGGCTTAACGTTTAATTATGACAAAACATTTTCAAACATTTCTGGTGAAATATATGTAAAATATATGTAGAATTTGGTCAAATTAAATCTACGTCTCAACATCAGGTTTTTGATGACAGTTTTTCTAGTAATAATAAGAAAAAAAAAACACAAAGTGACAGAAAAACTTAACAAATACCTTACCGGATAAGATTTAGCATTATTTAAATATTTACATGCTAATATGTTTTGACCATACAAATGATTTTGTACCTTCCCAGACACAAAACAAAATGCAAAATGTTCTGCTTCAATATCCTTAAAGTGAAAATATAATAATAATAATAATAAAAATAAATAAATACAATTGTAAATGATTAAAAATTTATAAAAAGCTAAATATATTTGATATCCTTCAAAATTCGAATTATTATGTATTTTCCAATAGGAAATTAAACAGCTAACACAAGTGGTCAAATAAAGCATCAGTTTTCACTTTGCAAATCAACAATACTCGACTGTGAAATCCAGTCCACAAGTCAGTGAAAAGATGATCCAATTCAGCTAAAAAAAAAAATTTAAAAAAAATTAAAAACTCCTTGGAGACAAATACAAATGGCCTAAATCGTGGTCCCCAGACTAGACTATTGCTAGCAGCTCATTCACATATCTGCAGGAGGTTGACCTTTCCCAGTCTGTCAAGGAGGAGCTAAGCACAGGTCTAAGCACAGAAGACATTTATCTGCATTTAATACAATATGGGAAGACTTCTGATGAGGAATAACAGAACAAGACCCAGGCTCTTCAACAGTCATGTTGAGTAGCCGGACAGAATGCAAATGATTCACAATGTTAATAATTGTTTCAACACCGAATCATTTCTAATCAAACACATTTATATTGCAATAAAAAAGTTAAAAGTTCGTAAACGTCCCCTCTAAGACAGCATACTCAAAACACAAGAGAGGTCATGCTGCTATCAATTGCGCCGGTCTATTTCACAATTCAACTCTGCGGTCATGCTCTAAGAGCAAGAGCGTTGAAATTGTTTTTTATTGTTTAATGTAATGGGAGAGCCCCATTTTCACATGCGAAAAGGATAGTTACCATGCAGGCATTTTTAAGAAGAAATCCACATCCTGCATGCTGTATAAGCCAGTATATTGAGAGCAAAGATACAAACCCTATAATAAAACTGACCAACATATTGAATGAGAACAAAAAATAGCTTTTAGTTTACACTTGATCATTTTTCATAAATTCATTCAGGTATATGCAGGTTAATAAAATTTGTTCTAGTGAGGGATGATTCTCATAAAATTAAGATATTTGCCCATGTGCTACATCACCATTGTGAAACAACGCACAGTGCTGGCACAAACCATTCTGATATAGGTTCAGTCATTTTCAACTGATCTTTTTTGAAGCTGGTGTCAGATCTCAGAGGTAGAACAAGTCCTCGGCATACCAGATTTTTCTCTCAAAGAACTCTGGTAAAGACTCTTTTACATCAGACTTGCATTCTACAGTTATCTCAACCATAAACTTGTTCTTAGAAGCCCGTTAGACTCTGTCAATTCACATGGCACAATTTTTGGAAGAGGTCATATCCTGTGAGGTCTGTCTGTTTGCACACATGAACATGAATATGCAATGCGGGTCTGATCATGACTATGCACACTGTCTTCATCATTAGCTTGCCTTTGTTTTGACAGTGTAGCAGTGCATTACCATTTCCCACACTGCTGGTAATCGAAAGTAAAAAAGCTACATACTGGCCTTCTAAAGCTCTCAATATACTGTATGCAATACTAGCATAAAATGGAGAAGAGCTGGCACCACCTTCAACTTAGATCAAGAAGTCTATCTGAAAAAAAGTGTTCCCCACATACCCCAGTCATATCCCAATTTCCCATAAAACCTCTACAGATGGTTGTTTAGTAGCAAAACTCACAGAACCCAGCAATGTCGTTCCTTTAATGGCTCAAACTCTGCAGCATGGTTAGAGGATGCAATGATGGAGCAAATATAACATTTTCACCCATGTTAACTAGGGATGTACAAAATTCTGGTCATTCCTGATAAGCGGATAATTATTTTTGTGTTATGGTCAATAAAAACTTAAATACAATTAGAAATAAATTTAAATACATTTTTGTACTATTTTGTATAAATTAAAACAAAAACAACTTAAAATGTTGTATTTTTATTAACAAAAACAGTGTAATTAATTTTTTTTTTTTTTTAAAGATTAACTTTAAGTGAGCATTAGATGATGGAAATCTAAAAATAAAAAAGAGGGGAAATGATTATGCACAATTAAATAGTCAGTATAGCCTGATACAAATAAATAAATATATATTTATTAAAAACACTAACATCGTTGATAACCAATACAGCCCTGATATAACTTGTGCGAAATCTACAAATACAGCAAATTAATAAGCACAACTAAATATTCAATATAGCAGAATACATTTAAAAAGCACTCATATCGGTTAATAACCAATATATTGTGCATAATCTAAAAATACAAATAGAGGAAATGAGTATGCACAATAAAATATTCAATATAGCCTGATACAAATAAACAAATAAAAAAACACTAATATCGGTTTATATGGTACCGATATATTGTGCAAAATCAAAAAATTCAAATAGGGGAAATGAGTATGCACAATTAATTATTTAATGTAGCTTGATATAAATTAATTTGGAAAAAAAACAAGACTAATATCGGTTCATAGCCGATAAGGTACTGATATATTGTGCATCCCTAATGTTAACTAAAAGTGTCACACAGTGGCAATGCCACCACATATAATCCCATAGTTTAGCCCCCCATCCCCTTACATAGTTGACTTCATTTTCAGCTCACACTGCATGTTAGAGGCTTCAGTGTGACAATAAAACCAGGCAAGGTTCAGACACAATATTCCAGTTCTCTAGAGGAAGGTAACATGCTTTGGGCACAAGTAAAACACAGTCATCAGGACACGTTTTGTAGAAACAGTCCTTCTAGCAGGTCTTTAATTGAGCATATGCTGTTAGCGAGCTGGTTTTTACTCAACTTCTATTTCCGTCCTTAAAACAACACTGCAGTAACTGTGTGCACCAAAGACAGCATACATGGAGATACTGTGAAGCATCTTGACAAAATCGAAGGTATCATATTGTAATATACCTTCTCAATAGCCTGCAAATGCTCTATTTCTATCAAGTCATGTCTTGCTTTTCTGTTATCAAACTTTCAGCTACAAGAAAACGTATTTGAGAAGGAGATAAAGAAGGAATGATGCATGGAATTATACGTACATTTGGGGAAAGGGCCTAAGAGAAGGAAACTGCCTGAGTCATGCAGAATATTCAGGGAAAAGTGGGCAGGGTGGGGGCGGAAACAGGACCGAGAGATGTGAAGCGATGAACAGGAGGTACATGAACTCAAGTGTGAATGATAAGCCAACGTTGCAAATAGCAGCAATGCTCCTGCAATGTCCCAGCCCTTCCTTCATTTTCCCGTCCCTCCCATTCCAGACGGACTCCGTGCTCGTCCAGTCTCACACCGTTCTGCCCTTTGGGCTGGCCAGTGTGCTTAGAGAAAAGAAAATAGTGCAGTAAAAGGCCCAATTTAGCAGCACTTTGGAGAAACGAGCGCCTCTTTTGAATGATGGCAAAGCAGTAAACATGAAGACTACCATGCTGTTTCATAGTTTACCAGAAGTGGGCACCCAGTAATCTAGCATCCTAAAACCTTGCTTTCTCTCGTCTCTGAGGAGACTGTGCTAGAATGGACAGCAACATTACACCTTTTTGTGCTCAAATTGTAAAATCACACACATTTTCTGTCTGGTAACCAAAAAGGTTTAAGATAAATACACGTGCAACAAACATGTGACCTGACCGTTACAGCAACCTATACTATAAAGATGCAAAGAAAAGCACACATATCAGTTTAAATATAAAGGTTTGTTTCACAGGTATTTATGAAGCTCTCTTTTGTGCTGGGGCGTATTATAGTTCAATAACAGCTGCTAAAGGAATAATCGGGAAAAAAAGAGTTGCCCTCAGGCCTGTTTGTAAAGGTGATTTGAAGGAGCTGCTCCATTTTAACACAAACTCCCTCCTCCTCCTCCTCCCTCCTACTCTTGAGCACTTTAGAAAGAGACGCTTGATTCACAGTGCTGCACAAATCATAGCTTTCGAAACCATTAGTGCATTTGCTATCAACAAACTTCTCTTTTGCGGATGGTGCCACATTCACACATGTTTTTTTCCTTTGTTTTTATAAATAAATTAATCTATTGGAGTTTTTATTTTTCAGCCAGAGCTGCCGAATACCACCCCCTCCCCCCTCTTAGAGCAGCAGTGGCACCAGCTCAATGAACAATGATAGGTTTTCCACGGCTAGAGAACGAGGACTCACATGGCATCCCTATGGAGCAGCATAGAGGGGAAATAGAAAGTACAACAGTGAATTATAGTCACAAACACGCACTCGAAACCTCTTCCCATACGTTCATACAGGCACACATATGCAACGCAAATTACTCACGCAAGAAAAAAACCAGAGTGTGGGCAGCATCGTGCCGTGCATTGCAGCCGATGAGACTGGGGGGCAGAGTGCTGGGTAGTGGTATGGTGTAACATCAAAACCTTCACCTCGTTTACCACTCCAAACTCTTCATTATTGCCTGTTCAGTCTCTTATAAACACACAAAAGTGAAATATTGCCAGAGACTGCTGCTTTTGTGAACAACCTTTCAGAAGTGAACCATCTTTCTGACACAGAGATGAGAGTTACTGACACCTCTTCTTGTCATATCTTTTCTTTGGCAAAGCATTTTTTTGTTTGCCTTACACTCTTAAAAAAACAAAGGTTCTTTACTGGCGATGATAGTTCCATCTAGAACGTTTAACATTCATGCAAACTGTCCATTGAATATATGGACAGTTGAATATATGGAAATATATTTCACACTAATAAAAAAAATTGTTCTGTTAAGAGCATATTTCCCAGTTTGGTTCAATTTCGATTTTTTTTTACATTTGTTTAAAAAAGTCATTTGTAGATTATTGCAGTCCAACTCATGATACACACCTTTTGAAAGTATCAAATTCTCTGCAAACTCTGGTAACATATGACTTCCTTTGTCGTAGCTTACAGTAAAAGATCTATAAAGAATTTTTAAGAATTTGTTCAAATGAAGATCGCAAGTAATCTGATAATCACAACTTTTTACTCAGCTCTATTATATATTCATACTAAATTTGTAGTGCCTCGTTCACACTGACAACATTTTATAGGCTACTCTTCGCCACTAATATTCGCTGTGTCATATTATTGGTGAGCTGCATAACTGGCCATAGATTTTGAAAATCTTATCACAAATGAAATGTATAGCCAGTAAGAATGTCCGTTTTCTTTCTGCTAAACATTTATTTAGGGAAATGTTTGTATATAATTGCCGCAGTTCATAAATGCATCATACAATTAACAAGACAAACAATTATCAGTGTATGAATCAAATTGCTCACGGTAACATTAACATCTTGCCTACAGTATCTCACGGGAGATGGATCAAGTGAAACTCCACTGTACTCCTATTAGTTGTTGCCACATTGCATCACCTCATTCGTGTCTGCATAGAATAAACATTTCTCAATGTGGTCGTATCACTGGAGATTGGCAACTCTCACTGAAATCGAATAAATTTAGGCTGGTTTGACATTGCGAGTTGCTGACAGTGTGAATGGGGCTTGAAGTTTCTGCATAGAATTGAATGAATGAATTATGTTTAATTCTGGTTAAATTGATCGTGATACAAGGCATGTGTTGGAGAGGTAAAGGTAAGGAGAAGCAGGTAACGCAGGCAGGAATGGTAAAGACAGAGTACAGATAAAACAGTTAATGATCACTGTCTGTTGAATCTAACCCATCCATCACAGTGCTGCTTTAGCCCAACAAGGCTCTGTATGTCCATTTCCTAATGTGCCTTAATATGTCGAAATCTACACTGCCATCATTATCATGATGATGCCGTTTTTGAAGTGGGTATCCTCGGGGCTCCTCAAGATTACCAAAGCAAACCATTCCGCAAACAAACAATTAGGCAGTCATGAATTATTTAACAATTGCTAATACAGCTTACAAAACATGGACTGGGATTTGTGGTGCAATTGCAGAGCTGATGGGAGAAAAGCTCTTCATACAGGCAGCGTGAGACTGTTGGAGATGCTCCTGGAGGGAATGAGTGAGTGGGAGATGCAGAGAGGAGAGCGAAAGACAGAAAAAGAGAGCAAGAGAGAGAAAACGAGTGGAGGGGAGGGGTATAGCTGTGTAGCTCGGGATCACAATCGCTGTGGTGCCATACCTCTCGCAGACCCGAACGGTCCAGGCCGCGATGATCCAGGAGGAGATGCTGAAGACCAGCAGCACGGTGCCCGGGCAGATGGTCATAAGGGTCTTCATGACGAAGCGCGTGTTAAAGTTGATCTTGTTGAGGGCACCTATACTGCGTGAGGATGCATCGGTGAAGAGTTTGCTGTGAAGGAGCATGACCCGGCCAATCAGGTAGAGGCGGAGGAACATGGGGATGGAAAGGATGATGTCTACGTCGGCGTCTGCCACGGAGGGCACGTAGGTGAAAGCCAGCCGGGCCGTCCATGTGAACACGTACTGGCCCGGGATTGGGTGAATGGCACACACCAGCAGCTCCAGGACAATGAAGAAGATGCGCTCATATGTCATGGCTATCCTCCAGTCATCCGCCCCATTGTCCACCATGAACAGCTGTGGGGAGCAGGTGAAGAACAGGGTGTATTTAGCAGAGCAGTTAAGAGAAACTCAACTCAAGAAAAGAGTTCTGCTGGAAAACATGTATTAGTGGAAGTAATGTCAGGTGATGCCTTAAAGGTGAAGTGTGTAATTTTTTTGATGGTAAAAACCTTCTTGTATTCTAACTTAGTACATTCAGAAAGCTATCAAACCAGCCTGATTGATTCCCTCAAAAAGTGTAAACACTCACTGTAAAAAAAGGAGTTGTTAAAAAAACCAACAACAACAGAACAAAAACAAATAAAGGCAACATGATGGATTAAGATTTTTCAGTTGTGTCTGGCTACTTCATTTTGCCTATTTGAATTGTATTGATCGCTAAATGCAAAAATCTTGTTTAGCCAATAAACTCATAAAGACCAGGGTTATTATAGCTAACAAAAAAAAAAGTAAAAATGTCATTGCATTAAATAAAATACACCTTAACTGAAATAAAATAAAATATAAAAAACTTAAACATATTTGATTTCAGCTAGCTGCCAAGACAACATTTCTCAATTTCATTTAGTTGAATTTGATGTACTAAAATAACTAAAATTGAAATAAAACTAATTCAATATATAAATTAATATTGAATAAAAAAAATTATTAAAATGACAAAAACACACAACAAAATAACTAAAACTTTAACTAAAATTAAAACGAAAACTGAAGGTATAGCCTAAAAATAAAAACACCGTATTAATATTAATGAAAGCTATAACAGCATATCAATGATAATAAAATAACATTGGTCAAGGCAACAATGCATTTCAGCTTTAACTAAAGTTAAATTAGCAAAATTTTTATCTGCCATGTTTCTATTCTTATATATAATTTATATTAATATTTATTATTTTAAAAAATCAGTTTTCATTTTAAGTCAGTAATAGTTTTCTACCTTTATATATGTATAAGCACATAGATCTCAGCACTTCACACATAAACCTCAATAATAACAAACTCAACAACAACAGCATAAAAACCATTAGCAAACATGCAAAACAATAATTATATAACAGTAACAGCCAAATGTAGTCATGCTGCAATGCATGCTGGGAATGGACAAACCCTTAATAAATCAGCAATGCTGATCAATATGAAACTGCTGGAGTGGGAGTGTTTAGAAAATCCTGCTCGAAAATAATTTTGAATTCTGTCCGTTGATCTTCATCACACATAAATGACACATTTCACCTTAAAATTAGCATTAATTGATCATTCAAATACAAAACAATCAACTTTTTATTCTTGATACTCAAGAACTAACCTGTATTTCCCGAGCGTGGTACATTATTATAAGACCAAGCAAAATAACAGTGGAAAGGCTGATAAGGCATTTCAGTGCAAATGAATATGAAGATTCCTGCAACAAGAGAAACGAAACACACCATTAGTATGAACAAACACAGCACACAATCTTGCAGCTTCTGCTAAAGTTATAAAATCATGCTTACTAAATTATACATTTTTGTATGAATAGACGCTGTCTAAACCATCTGCGTCACAATACACTGCAGTGCTTCACCCTGGAGGAGTTAATCCCCACTGTGTCAGGAACAAAAAAATCACTTTCCATAATATTCCCCATGGCAACAAATGAACCTCATGCAATTGGGAACCAAAACATCTCATTATGTTTGATATAAGGTTTACTCTCTGCATAAACTCCCTATGACATACATGCACAATCACACTATGTGGGTGTATTTGATGATGTGAATACATGAACGTTTTTCGACACTGTCCTGTCATCTCAGTTTAAATGTGTTGGTGGGGGTGAGGGACTTGTTGGTTGAAATGTTAGTGTTGTACAACAGATTATTTGTTGGATTACAGATCAGCATGTTTCATACAGACTGGAGTAAGAGGTAATAAATGGTAAGGTAAATGTAGTTCAGAGCATAAAATGCCAATTTAAGCCATCAGGCAACAGTCAATAACCCTGTATTTTATGATGTTGCGCTTAAAATTTTGCCTTTATTTTTTGTTTCATTCTTGTTTTTTACCTTACTTTTTTGTCATTGTAGGCACAAAACAGGCTATCTGTATGCAAAGATTCACAAATCAAAAATGTTTGCCAGTTTGAGAAGCTCAGCAAAGTGTGCATAATTTATATAACCACAGAAAAGCAATTAAAAGATTTAATTTTAACAGTGAAATTAGACTCCCTTCTCCCTTACCCCTTCTAATTTAACCCCAGGTCCCAATGGTCCCGCTACGAAAAAAATTAGGTCTGAAATTGTTATAAATTTCCCGAGTGACAAATTACATAGTAAACTAATTAATGTACCTGTTGGTCACCGCAAGGTTTTTTTTTTTTGAAGGTCAGACTCCTAACAAACACATCTGGAGTGCCTTTCTTTCCTGCTGACATTCACATGCCATTGTTCCTTGCTTTTCTTATTTCTATTTTTCATGCAAGATCAAGCCATGTGATAATTCGGTTATTTCAGCTGAATGTGACAGTAGCAGTGTAGCAGTTCTCTCCCACAAGGCTAGAAATAGCACACGCATTACAAAATCCACATCTCAAGGGAACTGAGTGGTCACAGAACCAAACACCTCATTTTGTGGACCCTGCATAAAGAATTGCTTTGGGAGTTGTCTGTAACATAGGCCTACCTCAAAGTTTAAAGTATTTAAGCTCTCTAAGACCTCCAGTACTGCTTGTGAGAAAGAACACAAAACAGTAAGGACATGAGAAGAGCTACATCCCAAAGTAGATCAAGGCGATTAAGAGGACAAATATTAATGTGATATCTGTATGTGCTATGATGCAGCCTTTATATGCCAAAGGATATGAAACAGTTTGTGAAGAACAGTGGGGTCCAAAAGACTGAGACCACTAGTTAAAAAAGCTACTATTTTATACATTTTAATATTAATATTTCATTATTACAAATTATATTATCAGTATAATAATGAGTGGAAAGTTCAATTGAAAATGATCATGAATTTCAGTTTTTCTGTTTGTCCCTTTTGTTTTTTTGACAGCAGCATTCAAGCTGATCAGTGTAAAAAAAAAATCAATTTTTTTTCACTTTTTTAAATTTACAAATGTAGTAGTGACCTAGAAATAGTGCAGAAAATTGCTTATTAATTTTGGCACATTTCATCAGAAGACCTACTGTACACACCAGTGTATTGCAATGAATACATCTTAATTGTACAGTAAACAATTAATTGTTAAATAAAGCACACATTTTATATATATGTTTTTATTATATGAATTATCTACTTTTGTAATGAGCAAACTGTGAGGTCTGTTAAACAGTCCTTCTCTGACATTATGAAAAAAAACAAATAGAATAAAGTAAGTGTAAAAAGAATAGTATTTATTTTATATTATAACATTTCTTTATTATAGATATACATGTTTTTATTTCTGTTTTTTTTAATGATATTTTGGTAACACTTTATGTTACAGTGTCCTTGTTACTTATAGTAATAACACTAAATTATTCATAATTACACAGAACTAACACTAAATTTAATATTTAATATGTATTTAATTAATACTCAATACTTAATTGCATAATTACACTGTTACAAGGACACTTTAAAATAAAAGAGTTAAGGCCTGTTCACACCAAGGACGATAACTATAAAGATAGCGATAAAGATATAGTTCTAAAAATCATTCCCAATATTAAAGATTAGCAGAGTCCACACCACAGCTATAACGATAAAGGCACAGAGAAACAATATCGTTGGAATCACTTTCAGAACAATTTTTTCCAGCTGATGAACGATAAAAACATTGACAGCCAATCAGAATCCATCCTGCTGAAACGAGCTCGAAAATTTAAAGCGGCAGACGAGCGTGTGCTTGGATTAAACAGACGATAGCGTCCGCTGGTGTGGACGCTAATATAGTTGTCTATAGTTATCATCCTTGGTGTGAACGGACCGTTACACCTTATTTTATGCTGTCCTTGTTACAGTGCAACTGTATATTTAAGTACTGAGTAATAGTAATTAACAACATGTAGGGTTAAGAATAACGCTTGGTTTAGGGTTATTGCATGTAATTGTGCATAATTTACTGTTATTACTATAGTAAGTACATGTAATCTGTGTAACAATGACACTGTAAAATAAAGTGTTAACAAATAAAGTATAACCAACATTTTTAACCCAAGAATTTCATTTTCAAACTTTTGGATCCCACTGCTTATCATGAGCATATTTTGTGCATTTGTATGAAAAATGCAACAACAACAAAAAAAGAAGAACCTACCTTAGTGTAAACCCCCCAAGACAGTTCAGTCTCTGTTACCATGACAACGATCCCAAACATACCGAAAATCAGGGCATAGTCACTAAGCCGCTTGCGCTTCTCAAAAAGTGCCCTCCTGTGGCCCAACTTGTAGCCAATATCTTTATTTTTTTTCTGTGGTGCATTGCCACTCTCTCGGACCAGGCTCTCATTGGACGCCTTGCTGGGGTCCTCGCCACCGCCCTTAGAGACAACCACTTCCAGGCCGGAGCTGTGAAGAGTCTGGAGCGGCTGGGTCTCAGAGTCATGCTCTGCTAGGTTGCGTCGTGAAGCTGCCAGGCTGCCCAGTGGCCTTACCACTCCTCCATTGTACTTGCAGCTGTTCATGGCTATCTGAGGGAGTGAGTGACTGCTCTCGGAGAGGGAGGGCTTGGATCCAGCATGGCTCAGCTTTGTTCGCTCAGCATGTACCTGTCAGCAAAAATCAAATACAGACAAACAGGTGTCAGCAGCATATACACTGAAACCCAGCATTAATCTACTCTGTTGGCACTGCTCCATGACCAGAGTGTCCCGTGGCACATTTCATCAGAAGACCTACTGCAGCATCTTCACACCCCAGTGTATTACAATGACTAAATCTTAATTGTACAGTATTGTACAACTAATTGATTAATAAAGTATAAATTTAAATATTGATATATATATATATATGATATATATATATATATGAATCATCTACCTTTGTCCTTCTCTGACATTATGAAAAAAAAGACTAGAATAGAATAATAGTAAAAAGAATAGTATTTACTCTGAAATTTAGCATTACTCTGAAAGAATTTGATGGCAGAAATTACCCACACTAAACAGATGTGCAGCAATCGTGATGGTTCACGGCTAAATATCCCGATATGTGGAGGTATAATGAGGTTTGGTTGTTTCACTGTTTGCCTGGAGTGAGGAGTGGGCTTTTTGAAAGTCGTGTTACTTGTGTTCTCTCACACTCCTGAATCAGCATGTCTCTCACAGGTTAGCAGATAGTGGTAAATAGAAACCCAGAGTGGAGCTAAAATGTTTGGAATACTCTCAATTAGGCCTGATAAGATCATGAATTTGTGTTGACGATTAATTGTCATTCAAATAGTTGCGATTAACGATTTAATTGTGTTTTGTTGATGTCACTTAGAGTGTAAGCCTAATACATTATATTTATATATTAGGCTACCTGGAATCATTTAATTAAAAAGGCTCATATGAATTTCTTAAATGCAGTGAAAATTAATATTTTAATAGTTTTTTTATTCTCTTTTTGTTCAACTTTAATCTTCTCGGTCCTCTTTATATTTAAACTGTAGCCCAGCAAAACTGTATATAATAAATACAATATAATATAATTTAATATAATATGTTTTACAGCAATGTTTTTTATATATATTCTTCATTCTGTCTCCACAGGAATAAAATAAGCAACTCATCTCCTCACCCAGTGATGACATGTCATTAAAAACTGTAAGAACCAAGAATGTTTGGCATTACGCAAATTATTTAAATCCTTTACCAGCTTAAAGGTGGGGTATGCGATTTTTCAAAAACGCTTTAGAAAACTGATTTGGGCTGAATAGCAAAACAAACTTGTAGCCAATCAGCAGTAAGGGGCGTGTCTACTCATGATGTGGAGGAGAGAGCGTTCAGTCCGAGCTGAGCGAAAGAAAGATAGAGATGGTGGATAAAAAACAAAAGAGGAAAACGTCTGTGGAACAAACGAAGGCTTAAGGCAATAAGGCAAGAAGTAGGACCCGTGTAAATATCGGATCAGCTTTCCAGCGCTGGAG
Source organism: Sinocyclocheilus grahami (assembly GCF_001515645.1). Taxonomy (NCBI): domain Eukaryota; kingdom Metazoa; phylum Chordata; class Actinopteri; order Cypriniformes; family Cyprinidae; genus Sinocyclocheilus; species Sinocyclocheilus grahami. The sequence continues at coordinate 53,554 of NW_015505300.1, read as the reverse complement.
AGAACTCAAGGAGCGGAAGGCCTGCGATCGGACGCCGAGGTTGCTTTGTTTCTATTCGATAGGTGAGTAACACCGTGTCTGCGCCGCAACAGCTAAAGTCTGTCTAGTACACTGGACGCAACAAAGTGACCGTTGAAAATCATTTGAAATTTGTGTCAATACGTCATAAATAGAACGCAGCAGCAGTTTTCTGTCGGGGATTTGTCGTGTCGTGCCACGCCGCATCCAGTGTAGACCATAGATATGTATATATATATATATATCTATATGGTGTAGACAGCATCACTGATTATAATGAGTTCTATAGTATTTTGTTGCGCCGCACCACTCGCGTCCGGTGTAGACAAGGTGTAACATTGGTTTTGCTTTGTTTCACAGAACTAATCGTTGCCTGGGTTGTGTACGTATGTGTGGGGCGGAGCTATCAAAATAGGGGCGAGACCCTTTTGGGGTAGGGGCGTGTTTGTTTTGGTGATTTCAAATGTCAACATTGGCTACCAGAAATCGCTTACCCCACCTTTAAATTTCCTTGAAATAGAAACTAGAAAATGATCAAAATCTAAAATAATTGCAATTACGTTAAATAACTGTAAACAGATGAGTTACCAATAATTGCGACAGGCCTATTCTCACTACTTCTTGTTTATAGAAGCAATATTAGGGCTGCACTGATATTAAAATTCTGACCAATACTTATAATTATTTTAATATTATGACAGATAACTGATATATGGCTGATATTAAAAGTGATCAATAAAAAATAAAAGCAATAGTTTGAAATTCTACAAGTGATTTTAGGCATCATAATATCATAATTTAAGGCAAAAAATAAAGATCGCATTACATTTTTAAAGGTAAACATTGAGTGAGTTAGATGATGGTAAAGGTAATCTAAATGTAACAGTAGAGGAAATTAATATTTACAAACAATTAAATATCCAGTATTGGTTGTTATTGATAATCAATAATAATAATGATAATAAATAAAATTCTCAATGATCATGTACTGAACACCAGTGACACAGGTAATTATCACAAATATTAGGGGTTACAACATAACATAGTTTTGTAATCCATTTATTGCATTGTTTTTGACGTGCACGGCAAAATCTACCTTTAGCAGAAGTTTTATAACAAATTACTGACTATGACAAATGTGTGTTAGCTGTCAGCCACACCTCATATTTGCATGGAATTGCAACCCAATCTACTTACAAATAAGCTATTCATTAGTGCTACTTTTCTATCTGTTTAAATGGCTTTTGAGGAAATGCTGCAAATTCTAAACTCAGTCCACACTGAAAACATTATGCATGTAATTTTCAGTGGTGGACAGTAACGGAGTAGCTTTACTTCGTTACTGTACTTAAGTACATTTTTCAAGTATCTGTACTTTACTGGAGTAGTTTTATTTTGAGTAACTTTTACTTTTACTTCACTACATTCCAAAGCATAAGATCGTACTTTTTACTACACTACATTTCATAAAACATAACGTTACTCCTTATAATATATCACGTGCTCCGAGACGCAGAAGCGGTGTCTGATTCGAGATCGAACTGATTCTTTTCAATGAACCTTTTAAATCGGTTCGCAAATCGCACCAAACGATTCATTCACGAATTAGAATGAACCGATTGCAGCTGTTCTCGAGTCGACAACTCACTGATTCAAATGAACCGTTTAGTGCGAGTCTCCAGTGAACTGAATTCACAAGTAAGAACCGGGAGATGTTTTGAGCGCGCGCGCGCGTCTGATGCTGTTAAAAGTATTGTTTGTGTGTGTGTATATGTGTGTGTTTGTGTGTGTGTATATGTGTGTGTGTTTGTGTGTGTGTATGTGTGTGTTTGTGTGTGTGTATATGTGTGTGTTTGTGTGTGTGTATATGTGTGTGTGTTTGTGTGTGTGTGTGGTTTCCACAAAGATAAAAATAAGTCGTTATAACGAGAAAACAACTCTCGTTATGTCGATATAACGAGAAAATAAGTCGTTATAACGAGAAAACAAGAAGGAAAAAAAATAATGCATGGCTGCTTAGAACTTCCGTAGTCTCAATATTTTAGGTTAAAAAAAACATTAAAGTAACACAGATTAAATAAAATAACTCATGCACATTAATTTCCCCGCTGCTGTAACGTTAGCAGTTTTACTAAAATGCTATGCATTTAGCCCCATGTGACGTCTGTTTTTATATTGTTTGTCAGCACACATAGCCTAAGTTACTATGTATCTGGATCAACTAGCCGAGTAGACAAATATAAATGTTTATTCATAACCATGCTGAAAATAAGTCAATGTTAGCTGATGCTAACTGTCTAACTAACGAACTTGCTGGTGCTAAATTGAGGTAATTTTCTTTAAATAAAGTCCAAATATTTTATTCAACCACCTAGATAGATTACATCTGAGGGAAAAGAAAGGATGTGATGTTCAGAACATGGTAACTACAGTAATTATCAAAGTGGGAAGTGTTGCCCTCTGGGGGCATTTGGCCAGGGGTGTTTTTACACCACAGACAAGGTTTGAGAAGAAAAAAATCATTATCAAAATATAATGATATTTTCCTTATTATATTCATTATTTCCTTATTGGTTATTTTCAGAAGCGGACAAAGTACACAACTCCATTACTTGAGTGAAAGTACAGATACTACTGGTCAAATATTACTCCATTACAAGTAAAGGTTGTAAAGACAGATTTTTACAGGAGTGTAAAAGAAGTACTTGCTTTTAAAAGTACTTGAGTACCAAAAGTAAATTTCCTGGATCTTGATAGAAATGTAGTGGAGTGAAAAGTACACTATTTGTCTTTCAAATGTAGTGAAGTTAAAGTCATAAGTTCCCAGAAAAAATAATACTCAAGTAAAGTACCGATACTCAAAATGTGTACTTAAGTACAATACTCAAGTAAATGTACTTACTTACTGTCCGCCTCTGGTTATTTTGGTAAAATCCCAGGTATTTTGAGCAATAGGATAATAAAAAAATATATGCTAATATAAAATTAAATGATAAAAGTAGCCTATATAAAACTGCTAAATAAATATTCATCTATCAGTACTTTTTAAAATTGAAAACTGAGTACTTTTACTTTTACTGGAGTAATATTTTATTATACGTATCTATACTTTTACTCAAGTACTTGATTTGTGTACTTTGTCCACCACTGGTAATTTTGATCAAATATATAGAATGTACAAGTATGCCGTTTACACATACTCTGATTACAACCAGTTAGACTGACAAAGAATGCAAAACGTAACATCATAGGCACACAGTTCCCTCTCAGTCGGTCACTCTCGACGTCACGTCGGAGGACCGACGAATTGGGATCTCGATTAGAGGGACAAATATACTCCGAGTGTAAACTAAGCGAGCCAATGCAAATTGGCATGCGATTATTGCATCCAGCTGCTGCTGATCACAGCGTGAGTATAAGTAGGCAGCAGGTGCAGCGCATATTCAGCTTTTCGCTTCGGAGGCAGCAGTAGCTGGTCCTCTTGTGAAGAAGCCTGGGCCTACGCCAAAAAATAGGGGCGCAGGTGGCTTCCACAGGACACTGGAAGGGGCAGTAGCTGTGGCCTTTTGTAGGATCCCAATTCGTCGGTCCTCCGACGTGACGTCGAGAGTGACCGACTGAGAGGGAACGTCTCGGTTACGTATGTAACCCTCGTTCCCTGAAGGAGGGAACGGAGACGTCACGTCCCGTCGCCACAGCTCCTGTGCCACCGCTGAGCGGCCGGGTCACCGGCTCGGCTCCTCAGCGAAAACCTGAATATGCGCTGCACCTGCTGCCTACTTATACTCACGCTGTGATCAGCAGCAGCTGGATGCAATAATCGCATGCCAATGTGCATTGGCTCGTTTAGTTTACACTCGGAGTAGATTGGTCCCTCTAAGCGAGATCCCAATTCGTCGGTCCTCCGACGTGACGTCTCCGTTCCCTCCTTCAGGGAACGAGGGTTACATACGTAACCGAGACGTTACCCTGGCTAGACAAAGTGGCTTTCTAGTCTAACAACTTGGTCTTACATACAGCTGCCATTTCATATCACTTCTTTCCTGGATGTTCTGAACTTAATACAACACTATATTCCAAATAGCACATCAGCTAATGCAAGTTTGAGTGTGTCAAATTTTTAATGTCACTACTATTAATAGTAGGCTCTGAACACAGAAGAGGCCACTTTGAAATTGATGGAATTAAAATGCCTGCAACCGCTGCAGCAATAGTGACAGAAGAATATGCCAACAGAATCATCTACCTTTGTATGAAAGCTATAATACAAAAACACATCACTAGTAGGCACATCAACAAAAAGGATAAATTAATCAATTCTTGAGACCTGGCAAGAAAAAAATCAGGACACAGAAACAATATAAGATAGAAAGGAATAAAGAAAGTGAAAAAAAAGAAAGAAAAAAAACTTCTAAGGAAAAAAGGAAAGGGAATGTATAATCAAAGAACAGAGTTGGAAAGAAGAGAAAAAAATACTTAAAGGATTAAAATTCTGTCATTAATTACTCACCCTCATGTCGTTCCAAACCTATAAGACCTTTGTTCATTTTCGGAACACAAATTAAGATATTTCTGATGAAATCCAAGAGCTTTTTGCATAGACAGCAACACAACTACCACATTCAAGACCCAGAAAGAAAGTAAAGACATCGTTCACGAGAGTACCACGACGCATTTTCGTGCACTGTGCCTTGTTTACAAGCAGAGGAATGCACAAGCAGTCTCAGATTTCATCAAAAATATCTTAATTTGTGTTCTGAAGATGAATGAAGGTCTCACTGGTTTGGAACGACATGAGAGAGTAATTAATGACAGAATTTTTAAAGAAGAGTAAGAAAAATTATGTGAAGAAAGAAAATAGAAATTAGATAACAAGGAGTCTGACAATTTAGATGAAAGAAGAGTAAAGGAAACAACACAAAGAGGAAAGAAGTCAGAAAGGAAGGACACAAAAGAATAAAGTAAGTGAAAGAAATATAAAAATCAAAAAGGAGGTTTGAAAGAAATAAAGAAATCAGATAAGCAAGAGAACAAAAACAAAGAGTCTAATATATGAGTGATAGAGACGTGAAAACCACTCGTTTAAGACATGGCCTATGAGGGTGCTCTCTTGATCATGGTTTTCTGGTCAGTCTTTAGAAATCACACAAAAGAGAATAT
>NW_015505300.1:13260-47613 GCF_001515645.1 Sinocyclocheilus grahami | reverse complement strand
TTTTTATCTGGGATCCACTGCTGTGCTCAGTTTGAAAAGGCCTTTATATCTAAACATAATACACAGATATTAATTTGTTTGCAAATGTTTAACCTGAATATGTACTCTTAAAATGTAATTACTTATTTTTGTCATATTGTACTCCTGTTTCTAGGACTATGATGAAGAAGAGATGTCAGTCGGCCTATTGACCGTGATCCCTGAGCGGAGGACTCTAGAGCCATACCTAACTCACTGCATTTAACGCCACATCTACTGCAATCATTTTGGAATGTACAATTGTATTGGATGATCTGGAAAATCCTCCCCAAGACATATGCCTGCTCTTTGGACTAATTTATGCTATGAAATTATAGTATCCTCCAGTACTGAAGGACACCTTTGATTTCATTCAATGGCTGAACCTAGAATGCAATCTCTGAAAAATCTTCTGATGTAGAAAGATGTCATTGTGGCGTGATGGAGCATTTTTCAGTGTAATTGTTCATGATTGATCATTATTGATTTAGAAAATGGTAATTCTAGAAAATGGTGAATCTAGATTTACAAGGTGTCATAAAAGGGATGTTGATGGGGGGTTTTTTCTATTTATTTCCTGAGTGCAGTATGTGCAATTTTTCTTACAGTGTTAAATTGTTGATTTGATAGCATGCCTAAAAAGTAATGACTTGAAGTAACATTGTTTTATTAAACAAATAAATGCCCTATTGTTGTGCTAACAATCTATTTTCTGTCTTTGTATTAACAACTTTAAGTTTTGAGTACAGCTTACTTGAGAAATTTAAGGCAATCAGTTTCCACACATTTTTCTAGTAATGTGAACAAAGCAGACTTGTTAAGAGAACTGTTTTGTTTGAGTTCTTTGCACTAAGCTTAACTTAAATCTCTAAGTTGGCTGAACTTGTCAAATTGAGTTACCAACACTCAAGTTTTCTGGTAACCTATACATTACACAAGTTACCTATACAAAGTTACAGTAAGTTTTATTAACTCAAAAAATGATCAACTATTTTGCTTGAGAAATTTTAGGCAATCAGTTTCCTCAGGTTTTCCAAGTAAGTTCAACTCATTAATTTTTACAGTGCAGAGGATGAGGAGAGGGTACTTGCAGTGCATTATACAAATTCACACCATGCTCTGTGCTTACATGCGTTATATAACCTTTCAATGTTTTCTTCTAAAGCAAGCAAATCTAGCGTAGTGTTAGTTCTCGCAGGTCATGTTAGTCAAGCTCGCATCAGCTGACTCTCAGCTGATCCCCATCAACCTATGGGAATACGACACCTATCTAAGTATTCATATATAAGGTCCCACAGTAGTATCAGCAGTTTTCGCATTGCTCAATAGCTAATTAAATGGCGAATTCGGCAGGCAAAACACCATCATCACTAGGAATCGGGAATTTAGAGAAGTGGAATTTGCTTCCCCAATGGTCTCACCTCCGATTCATTCAAGTTCGAAGTCAGGTGGGAACATGCTTGTTAAGTTATAGTTGTATTGTCGGGAACACGTTGGTCTGACTCTCAGCTGATCCCCATCAACCTATGGGAATACGACACCTATCTAAGTATTCATATATAAGGTCCCGCATAGTATAAGCAGTTTTCGCATTGCTCAATAGCTATTTACCCTCCTCCATCCCCAACTTCTCCTCTGTCAGTCAGAATTCAGCCTTCTGATTCTCCTTTGAATCAGACTAATTCTAAAATGTGTACATAACATTATTGAACTTTAACGATATCTGCAATACATTTATGTTGGTTCTGTTCTGTTTACCCTGGGGGGGTTATCGCTGCTCTCCCTGCTCTCATCCATGCTAGACTGCATGGATGCGCAGGGAGTTCTTGCCCAGAACAGAACCATACCGCCAATCCAAACTGTATGCTAATTGTCAATCATCTTTGACAATAGTGGTCCTGACAGAACTAGGACTGACCTGGCAAGGTCACATTCAAAAAGTAGTTTTTATTGTTAAAAAAAAAAATCCAGTGTACAGACTATTGTGGAATACAAATCTTTATACAATTTAGATTTCAGGTTTAATCAATTGTGTATTTAGATATATTTTTCAAGACATCCCCATATCTTGATATTTCCATATTTAAGGGGGTGTTTACACAACACAATTTTCAACTAAAAATGGAAATCTTTTTATGCGTTTTGGCCATTTATGTACACAACAATGGCATTTTGGGGGCATAAAAAGGCAAACCTTTAAAAATGGGTTTCAAAGAACAAGATTTTGAAAACGACACCGTTATCATCTCTGTGTAAACTACAAGAGTGCAAATTTGTGAAAACAGTGACGTCATGCGGATAACTTTCTGATGGCCACTGAGGTGAAACTTTTTTCATACCTTGTGTAACACATTTCCTGTTTTCACATTGGCATTTTGACCATTAGATATCACTAGTGAATGAAAAGTAATAATTCCATATTCATATGTTTTACGTAATCATCTGTGGGGTCAGCTGAGATAAAACTACACATTTCCTGACATGATTCTCTGATGCTGGACATTATTATATCGCACAAAGAAAACGCAGAGAATGTGCCCACTGGCCAAAGACACTGAACGCCTCTGTGATTATTTTCTGTATGATGGGCTGTTGTGGCTGAATGTCCTTCATGAAACCTTCAGAGCAAACTGATCCTATTTAAATGGACCTTTTAGTCTGAGAGGAAATGAGGTGGCTTGGAAGATAAAGGAAGAAAGAAAGACTTTAATAGAAGAAGGGACCTTTAAAGGGTTAAAGATAGACCTTTCCTCTTCTTCCTTCTTATAAATGTCTTCCTGAAGCAGACTTTCTGGCTTTTTGAACAACAGCGTTAAACCCTGAGGTGGTATGACCCTTAATAAACAGGAACCTCTGTGAGCAATGCTGCAGAGACACATGATGCTATAATGAGATTATTCATTAAAAATGTCTTCTGATATCGCTCTCTCTTTAACATATACTAAAGATGTATAAAAACGATTTCTCTCTCTTTAACATATAGGCCTACTAAAGATGACAAACTATTTTCCTATTTAACACTGTAAAGCTGCTTTGACACAACCAATATTGTAAAGCGCTATACAAATAAAGGTGACTTGACTTAAAGATGTCACAAATGCTATTTTCTTTTGACAAAGAGAAGCCATGGCTGTAACACAGGTTTAGACACTGGTGCTTAATCATATCAAACACAGCTTCTAGTCTTCAGTTTGATCGCACCATTGTGTTAATACGGAGATAGGACTGATATGACATTCAATTGCTGATTGTTTTCTTTCAAGTCTTTAATTTTTCATCATATAATTTATTAATTAATTATATTAGAGAGGTTTATCAGACGTTTCGCATGACATTACTTCAACAACAGAGCAAGGATCACTTAGCAAGCAAAGAGAGGCCAGCCAAAAGGAAACTCTAAACACTGACAAGAAGGAAGAATGGAAAAGTATTTACACAAGTAAAGCACAGAAGTATATATGTTAAGCCTTTCAGAGCACAATGTCTGTGCTTGTGGTGTGGAACTGTGGATCACACAGGCCACAGTAGCAAACTACTATTAAGTTTCAGTTTGTGTCACAGGATATTGTAACTGATCGGTTCCTGTCAGCCAAAATAGTTTTTGTTTAAGCCATTAGAGCAGAACAGAGTGGTTGGACAAAATGTTACAAATGCACGGGTAAGAATATCAGCCTACACGAGTAAACAGCTTTTTTTATAAAAAGCACAATTGTACAGCATAGTCTAAATGTCGTGCAAGTTGATTGAGTTATTTATTAGGAAAACAATGTCTTTATATGCACTTAACTTAACAAGCACACAAAAGTGTTATTAAATTCAGTTTTTAAAAAAACAAAACATGATGGCTTCCCTTGTTTTTTTTTCTGTTGGGAAAACTGCCAGTGTGTCTGCAGAGTACAGCTGGACACATCTTGAGTGGAGCAATCATGATCTAAGGATCAAAGCTTCATTTAATGATACAATGAAATGAAATGGAGCATAAATAAATGGACGTGTGGGACAGATATTGAAGGTTATTTGTTGCGGTACTTCAGATGAAAAGTAATGGATAGTTTATGTATTCCAAAAGTCCTTTTGTTTGAGTTACCGGAGCAACGTGTCTCCCATTAACAAAGGTTGTACACAATAGAGCACAGTATTTAGAAGTACTAAAGGTCTCTGGCTCCACCCTGCCCGCTATATTCTGCCCAACTGATAAGACTCTCTGTCTAAATGAATTTCCTTTGACTGTATACTCTAATTAGTATCCTTCCTCTCAACTATCTAGCATCAGATATCAAGAGTTTTTTTCTTTGGAAAGGTCAGTTTATTTTTCTTCTTTTGTTAGCTTTCTTCCTGCCATACCAGTGCTGCGCTTGGGTTAAATCAAACTTTGAAACTCTGGAGACATAAAACTAAAACATTTTAGTAAAAGGTGCTGTGCGTAACTTGTTCAGGAAACTCGTTTGAAAATTATTTTTAGGTTAGAAAATTTACTTTTCTGTATTATTTTTACATTTTACAAATGCATTTTGTGACACTAGTGGTGCACAACTTATACTCTTTAAGGTCAATTATTAACCACAATGTAGAAAGAAGAGAATCTAAACAAGGAAAGGTGATTTGCATTAGAGATACATGTGATATGGTGTGTTTTACAGAAGGGACATTATGTTTCTTGATAAAGAACAATGATAAAGCCAAGTACTACTGCAGGAAATGGATTTGTGCTGATTTTGATCTAATCCACATTTGAATCACTACATTTTTGTCCATATATTCTGTGTATATGTATAAGCCCTTACTCTGTGAGACTTGGCTACTACCACCCAAGAAGATAAGCCACTATGATCGACCTATAACAAAAGGTATTTCAGGACCTGAGAGAGAGCATGAAGGAGAATGGAGACATGAATGGAGCCTCGGTGAGTGGCATCAGATAACAGGGTCAGAAAAATAAATGGAGCCCTGGGAGCTGTTTGAGTCATTTGAATGAACTGCAGACGAAGGCACTGGTGCAACAAATAATGAGGGCATCATTTGGACACACTGTAAAAGTGGCACAGATTCATACAACAGTTATCTGCAGTAAAAAATATGTTTTTAGTTAAAGATTACTGGAGCACATTTTATAAGAAAATTCTACTCTTTCTACTTTAAAATTTCATGTTAATTCAATGTGTTACTGTTTGTTTAATTAACTTTTGAAATTTACTAGTAATTTATGAGTGAAAACAGTTTCTTCACCACATTTTTTCAGTAGTTTGTTGTACATGTAAGAAGAGATTCAAGGGTGTTTTTATTTTTTCCATATAAAAGCAAAAATGAAGTAACCGAGTATGATAGCATAACTGAGTTATGAGCGGAACCGAATCACATTTTTGGTTATGTTTAGTCCTGTGACAGACGGGTGATCAGAGGAAAGGAAGAGTGAATATTAATATTAAATCCATCAGAAGTCCACCAACAACCTTTGAGCCCTTTTTCTAGTTTCAGTACTGGATTACTTACTGCATCTCTTTGCCTTTGTATGGCTGGGATTATTAGTCAAAATTAATTTGTAAGAATTTAGACTTATACTAAATTATACTAAATTGTTGAATTTTCTTATACTATATACAAAACTGTTGAATTTTCAAGTGGCAATATGATGTCCAAACTTTCCATATTTACATTTTTCTCACTTGAATTGTCATGTTTAACTATATTTTAATACACATTTGGGCACTGCAATAAGAAATGCATACGAGACATACCAAGTTTTGATGCACTACAGATGAAATGCCTGTGTGTGTGAGAGTGTGAAAGAGAGATGTGAAAGGCACAGTGGGTTTTCTGTCCGCGTGAGTGTATGCATGAGATGCAGTGTGTTTGATATCATCGTGTTGATGGGCTGCTTTCGAATACATGTTTTAGCAAATCAAATTAGCCGCCTCGAAAGCTTAACATGACGATTATTAATTTAAGGGCAGCAAAAGAACAACAACAACATACGAGAGGCGTGGTCGCATATAACGCTGCGTATATTCTCAATGAGTGGCATATTGAAAGCTGTGCTTGTGCCCCATACATAAATAACCTACCTTGTGTTTGCTTGCGCGATTGCTCCTGTCCTCCTTGTCGTGGGGCTCTGGCCACAGTTGACTGCTGGAGCCGTACGGGGGGCTGCTGTTGTCACTACTAGACACCGACGAGTTTCTCTCTAGCGCGCGCTCGCATTGATACGGCTGACAGAGTGCGATTTTCCCCTCCTGGTACCCGCTGCTGTCTCTGTCACTCTGCTGCCGCTGGAGGCTGTGTTCCTGCGCGCGACCCTGCTGATGCTGATGCTGATGCTGATGCTGCAACAGCGGTGCCTGCTTGTTTCTGCACACTTGCCCCGATCCGGTGATGCAGTAGTTGATGGGAAAGCTGCTGCCCAACAGTAACTGAGCCTGAGGCTCAATTAATTGCCTCTGCTTTTCTGCTTCCTCGCGTGCATTTATCTCTCCTTGACCAGAGTTTGGCAAGAGTAGCTCAAAGGAGAGGTCCCTTTGTTGATTATAACAAGGTTGCTGCAGCAACTGGTTTTGGTCTCGACGCCCCCCCTCCCCGACGCGACGCTGTAAGATGTCTTGTTTGTAATTAGCACTCTTTTGGCGCGTATCCCGCGTATTAGAAATGTGCGAAGGCAGAGGCGGCGGCAGCAGATCAGATGGGGAGGGCTGCGGGGAAACGGAAGATTTGTGCTGAGGAGAATGGCTGCTCTGCGAGAGCCCCTCAAAATGACACTGATAGCCAGATGAGGCCCCTGGAATCGAATGCGGCAGCTTGTCGTAAGGCGCACAGTCACTGTGCGCGGGGCTGCAGTGGCCGGTCAAAGGCACGCACTCACCGGTCCTGGTGCCGCGGTCCGGACAAGACTGTACATGTCGGCTGTGATGCGAGGAGGTGGATCGCTCCTTTATCGATGGCGGTGGGGGCGGCAGACTAAAGAGCGCGGCGACTGGACGAGATCCTTCCTTTTGACTGTCACGAGCGTCCGTGTCGTTGCTGTGCTGCTGGTGGACAGCTCCCGCGTGCCGATGCCGCATCCCCTCAATATCCGCGTCTTGTTGTGATTGCTCCTTTGCCTTGTAAAGCACCGACACCCATTCATTGCGATGTGCCCCAAAAGAACCGAACTGCCTCGTCTCATTGGTGGGCTCGAGCGAGACCTGCCTCTTGACGTCATCGCCGAGATGAACACCGCCCTCGTGTGAAAACCGCTTTATGTTTACAGCTGATAAGATTAAACCTGAGATGCGAATTGGGTATTAGCAAGGTCATGCACGCGGCGAAAGCTGCATGGATGCCTTGGGGGGATTGACTTATTCATGCCTGTGCCATTATTAAAAAGAACGAGCATTAATCACTTCAGGGGACAGGTGCACGTCTTTTATAAATTGCTTATGCTTATAGCTTATTGTTATTATTTATGGCGTAATGCATGTCCAAACCTGCGCGTACATACATAACCGAGTGTTGAGTGGAAGGCAATAGCTAGTTAAGCGATATCACACAAGCGTATTCGGTATACAAGATTATTGCGTTGGAATTATCAAATTGTAATGGACGAGGATTAAAACAACGAATGAATCATTCAGACATCATATGTGAATCAGCTTGATCAAGTGTAGAGAACAAACTCAAAAGAAAAATGTGCTCACAAAGATCATTTGCAAGAGTGTATTAGCCTACAAAAATATCAATTGAATTGAATAATGGTATATTCATTATAGAAATCTCTATGTATCTTTCATTGTAAGATTTTATTCATTTACACGATGTTTCACTATCCCTACACTCCTTGATATTTCCAGGTTTTCCATGACTGTGGGAAATTATACTTCATAATTCTAAAACTTACATTTTAGACCAAATCTATAATGTGATTGTATTCAAAAATGCTCTTTACTCCAGACAGTTGCTGCTCACTACTCTGCACCAATCGCACACTCTGGTCTAGAATGCCATGAACACAGAAAAGAAGCTTGATACAGCGAACAATTCCAGTGCTGTTATTCCAAATCAATAAACTTTGCGACCGGAACTGACTGTTGTATAATGTGGAATAAATCACACTTGAAAAACACAAGGATGACTAATGAAGAATGGATCTTCCATTTAAACACAAGGTGCTTCGTCCTTGACTGACACACACACTTATCAGGTGGTTCATTCTATAATAAATTTACTATGCTGTCCTCACGTAGTTAATTTTAAAAGATAATGCATATTCCATTACCAAAAAATACATTAAAGAGTTGGACACTGGGAAAATTATGAAGAGGTTTTTATCTGATTCTCTGCTGTCATATCCCCCAAAAATATTTTCAATCAGAATCATTTATGCGCATACGGTTGTTAAATATCTTAACAAGTGCAGACAAACAGTTCTCAAATAGAAAGAAAAAAAATGGTTGTAATTGTGTATCTTTAAATAAAATCTCCACCCACACACATATTCCAGCTTGTGCAATAAGAGGTCTCAGCATAATTTTCATCTTCAATCACAGAATGCCAATTCATCATTCAAAATCTGTGTGATAAAACTCACATTTTACATGTTAGAGATGAAAGACTTCAAGCATTTGTGAAAGCACAGATATAAATAACTTTCCTCATTAATATCAATAGTTTATTGAGGACATCCCATTATGCTGGATGATAATGAGAATGGAGATGAGTGTTGGAAAGAATGAGGATAAAGATGCTCTCTTTGGTCCTGAAATAGACCAAACCATGAGAGCTGTTGATCAGGTATTGCATACGAAGACTAAATAGTCGCAAGGAGAGTGAAACCTGAAATCACCTACAATCCTGGGACTAATGGTCACCACATGAAAAATAGCTTAATATAAAACTATATGAGAAATAACTTTAAAGTAAATACAGAAAGATATGTGTGGCATGCATGTTTATGGAACAGAATTTGCTCAGTAAAAAAGAAAACAGATGTAAAAGAAAGCCCCAAACAATACAAAAAAATATTATTTGCTCCTATGTAGTAAGGCTCTTACAAGTCATAAAATCTAACCAGATTTATTAATAGAAAACTGTAACTAAATAGAAATATCAATATTGATGATATCACCAAAAATAAGAAATTGCAACTGAAAATGAAAATTGTAACTGTTGTAACATTGTGATACACAATATACCCTAACATTTTTAAGCTCTGAAGATTTTAAGTAAAAACAACATTTACAAAATCCCATTATTTCATATTGGTCGAGTTTTAGTCCCAGCATGTCAGATGGCAAGAGATATGCACAGTAAATGTCAACGCATTTTGCAATCCTGTCCATTATTTTTGCTAGATTCACACTCCATTATTGGATTATGAGTACAACGTACAGTGTTACACTGTTATCAAAATCATAAGTAAAATACAGCTGTGTAGTTTTGTATTGTATTTTAATCAATATGAACAGAAAATAATTTATCAGCGAGGGTTGATTTACTGTAGTGCATCCCAAAATTAAGTAAAACAGCCAGCATGAAAACGTAAACTGAATCTCTCTCTCACACACACACAGACAGACATATGTAATGCTTCAAATGCCTCTAATTTGAATAAGAATCAGGCATTTTTTTGCCTGATTTTGCAATGGACGGAATGCACAAGTCAACATGCTGCATACAGTCCCTCACGTCTGACTGACTGACTGAGAGACTTTACCTCTGAAACATGCATCACAGGGCAATGCAATCTATGGAATGTAATGAGGATGTACAATAAATCAGCTCTTTGACATACACAGATAATTAGAGGGCAAATGAAGGACCTGAACTGAGCTGACATGAGTCGTGATCCACAAAGATTCTTCTAAATAGTGGGAGAGGACGAGGACCAGACCTAATACACCAGATATGCTTGTATTTTAAAACAGAAATTACATTCAATTTGCTCAAGCACATATTAAAATTGTATATTTTATGCCAGTATGAAAAGCATGAAATATAAAGAGTTGAAAGATTTGTTTGTTTAAAACAGAAAGCCTTGATGTAGTGTTTGTTTGCATTGTAGCTTGAATCATTTAGGACCCTTTCAGCCTGGATCTATCGCTCATACTGGTTAAGAAATGTAATTTTCATTTGATTTATTTACACATTTATTTAGCTTTTTGCAGCTTTATTAATGTTGCAGTTGTCAAGAACGATGGAGAATATTTTCATACTGACCAGCGTTTTATGTTAAATAGATTTAGTTATTAATGCCACTATAGTTTCAAAACAAAATAAGGCCATAACTTAACACAAAACACAAATAAATGAAATAAATAAATAAATCAGAGAGTAGAAGAAAAAAAGCCCTCACCAAATGTGATTATAAAACAAACACTTAGTAAAAGGCCCTTGGATTTATGGAGGGGTGGAGGGTGTCACATATTTTTAATCTTCCCTGACAAAGGTTGTCTGTATAAATGAAAGGGCAACATGAAGATAGGTCAGAATAAATCATCACAAAGATATGCTTCAAAGGCTTTGAGAAATCTTCTTTCATCACCTCTGGTCTGCCATTTTAAGGCTAATACTAACAGAGGGAACCACATGAAATACCAAATGTGAGGCAGTGAGCCGTGGCATTAAAACTTAAATGTCCAGTAAGTTACAGAATCTCCACGGTCTTACCTTCAACTTTTACACATCTTCATTCGGATCCTTTTGAACGCTCCTGACAATGACATCAGCACCATAAATAAAATAATATAAAATACACACATATATAAACAGATTTAAAATAAGAAGCGGACGTGGTTTTCCCGAATAAAAAAAGGTAGCCCAACACCGACACAATTCCTCGTTGTCTCGTGTGGAGACTGTCGGTCTAGTGACGGGCATGCCCTCCAGCGCCTGAATAATAGAACTCTCCTTGTCTCCCCTTCACGTTCATCTCCCGAAATAGTACGTTTGCTTCTTGAAAGGTATCTCAAAACGGAGAATAATGGAAAACACTTCCTCCGCAGTTAATTAGACTATATACGTCGTGACTAGCCTAATTGAGGGAAAAAAGCACACGCGAACGTGTATTTCACGTGCAGCAAATAGATCATTAGTCGCAAGATCCACACACTGGACCGTCACGCTGTAGTATTGATCGAGGATCGTGAGAGGAGGGTTATATGACCTTGTGACGTGTTGTAAATTGATGGGGGGGATCCCTGTTCTATTTTTAGATCTTGGTTGTGGAGAGACTAGAGGGGGTGGATGAATAGGGTGGGGGCTCGGGGGTTCCCGTGCACGCACAAACCGCAGCAAAATTGAGCATAGAATGGTGCTCATGCAGCATTCAGAATAAAATGATTCTACATGTGGACGCACCATTGATGGAGACATTTTTGCTGATCTCTGTTGCAAGGACTATTGCTGCCTTTATCCTCGTGGTTTTCATAATTGCATGGAGCTAATTATATAACAAATATATTTTTGTAGCACGTGGACAGACATGTTTCAGCATGTTTGATTGCTTTTTAACGGTGTTTGTATTCAATGTTGTTATTTTTATTGTGCATAAAATACGTATGTTTCAATTCCCGACACGTTTTTGAGTATCATTAGGATTCATTATATTGTGAATCTTTGCTGATACTTAACATCCTTTATAGATTGATGCACTGCTGCTGTTGTGGAGTCTGTGTTGTGTGTACTGGCGAATATGCGGAGTGCTGGAGTGTGTGTTGTATGTCTCAGAATGACAGACATTTTGCACTTGTTTGCAGCCTGACAGTAAATTTAATCTGGCAGACAACTTTAGTATGGAACATCAGCTTTGTGGCATGTTTCACTGGAAATTGTCAAGTCAAGTACAGGCCCAGTCATGGCAGTATTCGCTCTGCAGTGTAATCTGAGTTATGCTATCAACGATTTCTCCAAATTTCAAACATCTCTTGAATGTCTTTCTTCCCTCTTAATGAATTTGTAGGTTTAGTTATGCAAGGAAAAGAATATTGCACAATACAACTGTAGCCTACACAGTGGTGCAAGGTGCATCAGAGTAAAGCATGACTCTTTTTTCAATTATCTTTAAGAGGATTATAAACCTTTGTGCATGAGGTTTGCCCAGGGGCCATTATTTGACATACAAGCAGCCTGTCACTTAAAACAGAATTTAATGGGATTCAATTGTTTGTGTTAATCAACCTCAAAGTGGCTTTATTACCAAAGAGGGTGCAAATATTTTGCAGGGGAAACAGCAGGGTGCCACGGTCTGATGAGGCTAGGAATAAAACTGAAGTCAGCCGTTAACATGATTGCATCAGAAGATCAGCAGAAGCTGAAGAAAGAGAATGAACTGATTGTTCCGATTTTTTTAATTTGATAACAATGCCATATCTGATTAAAATTCATCTTTCACCTTCCCACAATTACTATCTCCTTTTACTGAAGACATCCCATGGTAAGGATACAGTGACTTATCTAGCCTTGATTATCTGCAAAAGAGAAAGACTTTATGCATGACTTTTACACAGAGTTGGGCAGGTTCTTTTCAGTGTCATGGTTGGTGTTTGTTTCTTGTTGGAAATATACCCTCATTCTCCTCACATAAAGTCTCAACATCAGTAATACTCTAATTTTTGGTGTGAAATCTGCTTTCACACAAGATTATGTGAATGTACTCTGCAGGAATTTATGATGTCCTAATTAAGCCCTCTCCATGACTTGCACAGCTGCACACCTGAAAGAGAATGAGAGTCAGTCATCTTAAAATTCACCTCACTGGAGTAGAAGGCATTCAAAAACATATCTGATATCAGTATCATTCAATGTCTTTTCATGACTAGTGACAGACATCCTGATTTACTATTGTAGACTTTCCATAATTTACTCACCCTGATGTTGTCCCTTTATGGCTTTCTTTCTTTTGTGAAACACAAAATAAATTATTTTGAACAGTCTTTTCATAGTCCATACAATGACAGTCAACAAGGTCCAAAACAACATTTGGGAAGTCTTTGGAGCTTTATTATACAACCTAAAACGCTTTGCCAATTTTCAGAGGAAAGAAAGTTATACAGGTTTGGAACAACTTGAGAGTAAATTATGGCAAAATTATCCCTTTTCAGGTGATTTATTCCTTTAAAATAAAGATTTTGATGTGTAAATACTTGTAAAACCTGTAAATAAATAAATAATATTGCAATTCCAGGGCCTTTAAAAGTCAGTGAAATGCAATAACATTTTAAAAATCAAGAAAAATTTCAATAGTAAATCTAAATTTATTTGGTGGGTTCTGCATGGAAGATGTGAAAACCAGAACCTCCATTGGTTGCGTTTAAATCTCAGGCAGTTTTTAGTCACTTTGGAGACTTTTCAATATACATGTATATTGTTTAATACATGGTTTAAATCTCTTAATTTCATGGATTGAATCTCTATACAATGAATTTATGAACACTTATTCAGTAATCATGAACAACTAAAAGCTGTGTTAAATTAATTTGTCTAATACTTGTTGTACAAGGATTTTTTTTTTGCAGATATCCTATGATAAACTGCAGCTGCATCAAGGTTTATTTTTCCTTTAATTTTACCGAAAAACATGTATCATCTGCTTTCACACAAGATTATGTGAATGTACTCTGCAGGAATTTATGATGTCCTAATTAAGCCCTCTCCATGACTTGCACAGCTGCACACCTGAAAGAGAATGAGAGTCAGTCATCTTAAAATTCACCTCACTGGAGTAGAAGGCATTCAAAAACATATCTGATATCAATATCATTCAATGTCTTTTCATGACTAGTGACAGACATCCTGATTTACTATTGTAGACTTTCCATAATTTACTCACCCTGATGTTGTCCCTTTATGGCTTTCTTTCTTTTGTGAAACACAAAATAAATTATTTTGAACAGTCTTTTCATAGTCCATACAATGACAGTCAACAAGGTCCAAAACAACATTTGGGAAGTCTTTGGAGCTTTATTATACAACCTAAAACGCTTTGACAATTTTCAGAGGAAAGAAAGTTATACAGGTTTGGAACAACTTGAGAGTAAATTATGGCAAAATTATCCTTTTTCAGGTGACTTATTTCTTTAAAATAAAGATTTTGATGTGTAAATACTTGTAAAACCTGTAAATAAATAAATAATATTGCAATTCCAGGGCCTTTAAAAGTCAATGAAATGCAATAACATTTTAAAAATCAAGAAAAATTTCAATAGTAAATCTAAATTTATTTGGTGGGTTCTGCATGGAAGATGTGAAAACCAGAACCTCCATTGGTTGCGTTTAAATCTCAGGCAGTTTTTAGTCACTTTGGAGACTTTTCAATATACATGTATATTGTTTAATACATGGTTTAAATCCCTTAATTCCATGGATTGAATCTCTATACAATGAATTTATGAACACTTATTCAGTAATCATGAACAACTAAAAGCTGTGTTAAATTAATTTGTCTAATACTTGTTGTACAAGGATTTTTTTTTGTGCAGATATCCTATGATAAACTGCAGCTGCATCAAGGTTTATTTTTCCTTTAATTTTACCGAAAAACATGTATTCCTGGCAGTGTTGGGGGTAATATATTACAAGTAACGCAAGTTACATAATCAGATTACTTTTTTCAAGTAACTAGTAAAGTAACGCATTACTTTTTAATTTACAAGAGAATATCTGAGTTACTTTTTCAAATAAGTAACACAATTGAAATTTTTCAATTTATTGATTGACAGCTCTCCTGTCCCCATGTTGAGAGAAATCAGAAGATGTTACTGTAGTTCTAAATAAATATGAATATGCATTAATTCATCTCACTCACACAAAAAAAACACAGATTCAGTATTCCTCAAAATGAATAAAAATAATGCAACTCAGAATATGACGCAAACCTGCAATAATGAAATGCTAAACAACACAGATATCCTTTATGTATTTTATCCCATTCTATTAACCAATGTCTTTGCTTCTGACCTTCGACGATCCAGTTCAACCATGCTAATAAGCAAAAATGACTCTAGACAAACATTTGTGTGTGTTTTTTATTGCTGAAGTGTGTTGAAATTTCTTCTTCTGCATTCTACTGCACGGACGTAAATTTACTTTGCCTTCAGCCTGAGGCTTATTCATTTCACTTTTGGTGTGAAAAGGCTTTTATATTTGCCAAAAATATAACTTATTTACTTTAAAATCAAACATGCAAGCCCTGTCCAGATTTAAAAAGTAATGCAAAAGTAACGTAACGCATTACTTTCCATAAAAAGTAACGTAATTAGTTACTTTTTTATGGAGTAACGCAATATTGTAATGCACTACTTTTAAAAGTAACTTTCCCCAAAACTGATCCCTGGCAGCAATTCGAAGAGTCTTCAGGTTATAGCTGATGAAATAATATTCAGCACTGTACCGCAGTAGCTTCTGCACTAATCTATAGCATATGCGTGCAAGACAGCATCCAATTAATATTAATGGATTGTGTTCTCTTGATTGCTGAGAGGGACCACACGTGGTGATCAAGTCTCAGTAGTGATGCAAAGCCTATTAAGAGATCTCCTGCGAGGACATCCCTCACAGTGTGTTCACTTTATAATTGCAAGTAGTACTTGTCAGGATGTCAGGCAGTGAGCCAGTTTGTGTATACAATCAAAATCTTTGTTGAATTCAATGAGCTGCATTTTCTGCATTAAATAGCAGCAATCTAAACTGGGCATTGTACAGTTAATTTAACCATCCTGCTTGCTCTCTGAGCAGGAACTGAGGGAATGGTGTTTAACACGGTTACTTGTGAGCAGTGGTGTGCTCAGACTTCTGGAGGGGCAGGAGAGAAGTGGTGTTACGAGGGCACAATTGCGGTCCGGGGGCACCTAGATCAGACCAAAAGGGCACTTTAGCAACAGCGATTAAAGATGAAGGGGCTGCAATGGTTATGCCCCCCCACCCCACCGCATGCCACTGCTTGTGAGGCATGACCGTTGCAGCAGCCTGTAATGGTGTTGCAGCTCAGCACCACTGCAGTACACCTCCACTGCAGCCTTAATTATGCATGGCAGCTGTAGTGAGAACACCCACTCACTCAAAGGGGAAGTGCAGGGGCAGGAAAGCAGATAAGAGGACTGTAGAGTGGGAGTGGGTGAAGTCTGTTTGCGCTGCCGATGGGATGTAGGACTTGGAAAAACAGAGAGCATATATGTTGATAAGCTCTTTTAAACACAGTAATCAAGTTTTCACAAGATGTCTTATTACTTTAATAAATGACACTATCCAGGACTTCAGGCTAACAAATGAGAGCAGTAGAACCGGTGCCACCAAAAATCGCAAAATTATAATAATCACGATATTACTATTGTATTTCATAAATAAGAGCATTTACTTATAATATTAAAAATATTTCTCGTGAAAATTGATTTTTGACAGTAATGCACTGTTTGAGTTGGGATGCATGTAAATGTACTTATATTAATAACAGTAACATGAATAGTATCTGTACGAATGTAAAACTTTAAATGTAAAAATTTAAATGTTTTAACACTGCGAGTAGAGACTCTACAGTCTGATTCTTATTTATATTTTACTCTTATTAAAATTACACAGGTAAACCCATGCATTTACCACTTTAAAAAATATTATATTATTATTAATACTATTTTTAGTATAAATATAACTGCAAAAAACTGCCAGAGCTTAATAAAAATTACTGTAAATACCATGACTCCTGTACTATCTTTAATTGATGCACTTGCACAGGTAGAGTCTATAATCAACTTGAATAGCACGATATGTATGTATATATACAGCCAACTATGGAAGAAAAATAATGCCATATGTCTTTGAAACATAAAAGCACATTGAATAGCACTAACTGAAAAAATTATGCATTGCATTAACAGTGCTTGCATTTTAATGCCTTGTATTTCCAGGGCTTGCATTTTTAGGTCCTGAAATTTAACATAGTTGTCTATTTAAGCTGTGAATATTTCAATTCAAAATATTTCACACACATTTTCATAATTAAAAATTCAATAATTCATATTCACCTTCCAGAATTCACTTCCAAAATATTCAATCTGTTTAAAAATACGATGTATAATATTCGACAGGCAAATTTCAGTCCATTTTATTTCACTTTCCAAATTCGCTTCCACAAATTCAGTGGTTAAAATTCAGCAGAAGATTCGGCATTGCACATCCGGGAGCTGCAGGAATTGCAGTAGAGCACCGATGCATGCTCTCCAGCTGCTGTCAGTCCCTCACCAGCAGGTTGCGCAAGCGGCTGTTGATGAAGACCAAAGCAACAGGTGGATCAAGGCATTCATTCACAAAAACAGATTTGCAGAAATGGAGCACGTGCTAAGTAGAAGTTTTGATTATCGGGGCCAGTATACACATGTGGAAAAGCTGGTTGTGTATATGTTCTTTGATCAGATCTTTGCTGTTTCCCGTAGCCTACATGTAAGCAGCTTTCTCTACCACAAAGGAGATTATAATGCTATTTTACCCAACGCTGATGTACAGAACTAACATTACATCTGAGGAAGACATATATTGCTTTCGGTTGCTTAGTTTCCTTTACTTGTATCATGGCTTGTGTGACTGTGCTATCCGCTCACTCCGCCAGCGTCTCGCAGTGATAATTTTCATAACAGGGACGCTAAACATTCTTGCAAACTGTCTAAACTGAATTATACATGTCATGCAGGCATTCTGAGTTTAACAGCAAATTAGTCATTCAAAGAACAAATTTTATTTTTTAACATGAAAAATTCGGTGGCCTCATAGCTTGTTACGGGCCTGCTCCCACAGCTTTGGCGTAACCATGGTAGTTTTACCTGTTTACCTTGGGGTCTGTTTTCAGAAGCACTTTGAAGCTGCGATGAAAAGCTTTTCGTCTTGCTTCTTTTTTGGTCCCGTCACTTTTTGGCCTATTTGTAATCTTCTGTATTTATATACTTTTTAGGACTTTTGGCTATGTAAGCCATTGTTGATAGACTGGTTAGAATTTTGCGTTTTCATTTTTCGGTTTCCCATATATGGACTGCCCTCTGTGAATGCACAGAATAATTGACAGCAAAACCTGATTCTGATTGTCTATTACAACGAATTATACACTAATAACGGAAAAATTTACCCGATGATGTCAGAAAACAATAATTCACAGCATCTGCTCCCTCTATTGTACATCATAAGTCCCTTATCTTCATTTGTCCTGGACTGCTGAATAAAGTGACAGTAATGTACAGAGGCCCATAGGAGGAAGATGAAGACGTGCTATCAAGAGCAGCTGTGGCACAGCAGCTGGTCTGACAATGTGTATGTGGCCTGAATACACTTCTATTCATCTAAGGTACCATTAGAAGGTCACTGCTTGTGTGTGTGCATATGTGTTAGCATTGATCATCTATAAAACTGTAGCATATTTGAGTCTTTGTTCCATTTTCAAACGGCAGGTTCCCTTTTGAGCGTTCACTCTACATTGCAAAGCTCTACATTGCGTTCACTCTCCGAAAATCCTGAAACCTTATAGGATAATGCCAATACAATAAACTGGCCAATTGTCACAAAATATGCAAATCACATGCAAATACTGTATATAATGCGGTAAGAGCAAAAATGGCCTCAGAATCATCTTCTTCACTCTGCCATCGTCGAAGATGCACCAGAAGATACGACAACTTCTTCACCGCACCTTCTGTCGACTTTGTGCAGGCCCCATTGACCCGCTGGACACGCACAAACACTGCATGCACTACCCTCCCTTCGGGCGATGGTAACAACTCGGTCCGGGGTGGTCATCCTCTGCCGTCGCCCCTTTCCCCAGTCCTTTTTGCTGACGACAGCCGAGACACTGAGGGCCCCCCAGACCTCCAGGAGGAGCTCACCTGGGTCTTCACGAAAGCCGTTAAGGAGCTCAACCTCAACTGGGATACTCCGGAGGAACCTACCAGGAGTAAGCTTGACTCCTGGTACTTCCAGTCGAGCCGCTGCCACGCTGCCTCGAGGAGGAAGATTCCATTCTTCCTGGATGTCCAGGTGGTGAAGTCGTGATCTACAACCCAGTCGGCGTGTGTCCACACTTCCACACAGGCCATGTTTTCCCACGTGGACAAGGTGGAGGCCCACAGTTACATGCGCATGCCCTTCATCGAGGAGATGGTCACCGCGCATCTGTTGCCTTCCTCAGCCACGCTTGGCATAGAACTCAGCCTGCTTTCTAAGCCTTGCAGATTGACCACCCACCTTGCTGACAAGGCTTACACTTCCGCTGGCGAAGCAGCATTCGCACTGCCCATGATGGCAGTGCTGCAGGTTTTTCAAGCTAAGCTCCTGCAGTCCCTGGACAGCAGCAACATGAACGTGGACACAGTGAAAGACCTGTGCACGATGACACAGCGCTAATGGTGACAAAGCACTCCGCTCAAGCCATCGGTCATTCCATGGAGTTCATGGTAGCCCTTCATAGGCTCCTATGGCTGACCCTAGCTGACCTGAAGGACTTCGACCTTAAGGAGTCTGTTTTTGAGCGCTTCTCTGAGGTGCATAAGTGCACGAAGGCGATGAGTCACCTGATGCCCCGGCAAACGTTTCATCCGCCGTTGAGATCACACCCCTCTTCTACATCCCGCTCTGGTTTAAAATACATCTTGTATTGGTTTAGCGCCACCTATCAGCTGTGGACTTTCCTAGCGGCATCGCTGTTGGTTGGGAATTGTGTGTTGTTCTACCCAAAGGTTGGAATCGACGCCATCAAGGGGAATCGACTCCTCATTCAGAGCCTTTTTCAGTTCAACAAAGCTTATCTAAGTGTGCCTCTCAAATGGAATGCTGCATCCTACGAAAGCTGCATATCTCGGCTGCTACGTCATCAAACGTTGCTGAAGGCCATTTCAATTTAAAGGATCCTTGAGCAGCCTTCGTTTCACACCCTCCTTTAGGCCTGTTTTGAAGGACACATCTGATGTATCCTTCGCCCACAATACTTTGCACACATTTAAATTCACTAAACTGAAAACTGAAAGAAAATTAGTCTGTACCTTTGCTCGCCAACATTGATTAGAAGTCTGATTTGTTTCCACTAAAAGGTTCTTTCGGATAGATCGTTTTAATGAACCAGTTCAAAAAACGATTCAGAGGTTATTTTTGTCGAACTGGCTTATGTTGTCCACAATTTTGAGCACTACACGACAGAATAGATCATGACGTGATTGAGGGTCTTGATTCTATTTCCATCTTAAATAAAATGCTATTTTTTTTTACATTTCTATCAGTCAATGATAATTCTGAAAGAAAACGTCATGATCACAGATCAGTGGCCGCAAGTTCATCTGATTGACTGATAAACCACAAGCTCTTATATCAGTGTTGTTGTTAATGTTCTGGTTATTTTGTTTCAGTGTACAGTTTGTTAATTTTGTGCAAAGCATACAGTAAAAGTAAACTTAATCATTCAGCTTAACTGTCCAGATGTATTTTAAACACTTCATGTCTTGTTCTATTCATGTAATAAACACATGTCCACTGCTGAGCTGTGGGCCATGACTAATTTCATGGGCATTGCAGACAAAATTACAATTTAAAAATCAACCAGAGCTATAGAAATGTATCATCATTTTTACAAATAAAGCTTCATATTATGAGAAGGCTACTTTCTACGACCTTTATATATACTGCAGTCATGGCGAGAGGCTCCTTCAATCTAAAAAACAAGAATAGAAAAAGAATAGAAAACAACAGTGGGGAATTGATTCTTGGAATCGAATCCCATCGATTCCAGAACCAGGAATCGGAATCGAACAGCCCTACACTGCATTATAGGCCCTGTCCCAAATCTCCCCCTAAACCCTCACAGTCTTCCTCTGAGTCCACACTTTCATGACGTAATGCCGCTTTGACTGTCGGGTCAAAGCCTGCTGCGGAGCTCGTCCCAGTGCAGGCTCAGCAGAAGCACGCGTCGAGGGTGTATAGCGGCTGCAAAGAGGGCGCTCGTGAGCACCCTTCTGAAAGCTAAAATGACGAATGGGACACCCAGGGCCGGATTTATGCATAGGCATTCTAGACACGTGCCTATGCTTGCTCGTCCAGGGGGGGCCCAAACACAATGTAGAGATATATAATATTTTTGTTATACTATGCGATATCTACAACAGTAAAAGAACCAAAAACCACAGAAGACATTGAGCAAATAAATATAACAAACAATAGGGTAAAAATGACAAACTATTTCCATGTCTTCAACCTTTTTTATGTACGGCAATCACACTTTCTTTCTCCCGTTCTTTCTCACAGATGCACACACAGTACAGACACGCACCCGCGCACACACGCGGAAACGCGGACAGAAACTTGTTGTCAGAGCTGAGGCTGCCCCGCAAATTTATCAATAAAATAGTTTCGCATTTCTCAGTAGCAAGGTTCTTGAAGCAGTTCAACTTAAAAATTCGCTATTAGTAGACACTGCTGCTGAATACTGCTGAGAGACGCACAGACTCAAGTATTCACATGCACTGTACCGGTTATACGAAATATTTTTGTTTGCTTGGGTGGTAATATTAGGCCTATTATATTAATAGTTTTCTTTTGCCTATGTCACGAAAAGAGGTAAATCCGGCCCTGGGGACACCCTACGCTCTCGTGGACTTAACGAACACACACACAAGGTGGCCATTGTAAGTCCTCAAGACCGCAAATGCACATGAAGTGGGCCATTTGGGACAGGGCCATATACTGCCCACAGGCTTGTCAGTATTTGCACGCGATTTGCATAATTAGCGACAACTGGCTTCAAGATTTTTAGAGAAAGGGTTGAAGTGCCCTCTGCGAATGCTTCACAATGTATCGTTCCCTCTCTCAGGGAACCGAAGTTACGACAGTAACCGGAGACGTTTCCTGTTGCCTTGTGTCAAGCAAATCACTTTGATTTAAATGTGTGAAGATGTGTTCAAAACTGATTTAGTACATTGTAAACAGTAAAATTTTATTTTTATGAATTTTTGTAAGGTTTGATGTAGGAAGTTTAGTAAGTAATGCTTTTACTACTAGTGATACCCCCTATAGCGGTAAGTTTGTAATATGGAATGTTGAACTAGCCTACTACTACATCAGTTTTAAGACAATGTACACCAGCACAATTAATTTGCATTTCAGTGTTGAAATAATCAAATGTTAGGCCTATTTACTATGTTAAAAAATATGGTGCACTGTTTACAATTTGAATTCTGAGCGTTTATTTTTGTTGTCATTGATTAAATATACAGCCTGCATGTTCACAAAAATGTAATTTTTCAAAGATTAGACATTATCCTAGACTCTTTGGATTAATTGCACAGAAGCCCCTGTCAGTGTCACCTGTCCTACTGAAATCACTGACCAGTCAAATACCACCAGTCTATGATTTCTGTATGTATATATATAGATATAACAAACAGCACTTTTCATTCAATTGCATACATATATCCACACAAGGTCCCATTTGTGCATTAACAATGAGAAATACATTTGTTACAGTATTTATTAATCTTTGTTAACATTAGTTAATAAAAATGCTACTGTTCATGTTAGCTCAGGTCTGTTAAATCATATTACAGTAACAGTTACAACTTTTTGATTACAATAGTTTATCAGTGAATGCTGAAATGAACATGAATTAAGATTTAAAAAAATGCTAGAAGTATTTTTATTGTTAGTTCATGTTAGGTACAGAAATGAAGCCATGTTACCATAATGAATATGCACAACAGTGAGACACAGTTATGGTAACTTAGATGCAATGTTTAAAGAAACATAATTTAATGTACCACATGCAGCTTCAGAAGCTCTTTAGGGCAGAAGACATCTGAGCTCTATATCCATCCTAGGAGAGCTGGTGTGAGTTTAGCAGTATTGAATCAGTTCACTCATGGTACATCCTGAAGTACAGCAGATGCCCGCTGGCCCGACATCACGGCGGGTCCTGGAGGACATGCTGAGATCCTGCACAGTGGTGGAGTGTTCCAGATGCTCTGCTGGTGGGCTTGTGTGCTGGTGGGGGGCTGGATGCTCTGTCAAGCTCTCGGGGGAGTCATGCTCCCTCCACTGCTCGTTCTCAGCAGACAGGGTCTCTTTCTGGTGCACAACAAGATCTCTGTTGAGCCAGTTTTGTAGATTCCCTGAAAAGGGACAGATGTTGTATCAACATGAGATGTTTTCATTTATCAACACACAGAATAAAGTAAATAAAAGGTTAATGCATTGATAACTACATGAATGTCTGAAGAAGGCAAACCTACTATGGGGGTTTGCAAAGTGAAGTTCTGAAGCAGGTGAGTTCCGTCTGAGTCGAGAGCTTCCACACGATGTAACCACCATCCGAATGAACTCACGACCACAAAGCTTCACTGGTACATCTTGACTCTCAGTCTTGGAAGTATCAAGAAGAATTAAAAAAGCTAAAGATGCAAACCACTTCATGTTCATAGTGTTTCTTGGGGTGATCAAATTGGAATAAACAATATTCAAGTGTGTTCAGGTACAGCAGGCTACCTACCAAAACCAGTTTGGGGATTTTATACCCCCCATCAGACCCTTGGCACGCATGGTTTCAAGCATCTATCTGGCCTTGAATGAAGAAAATCATGTTCTGATCTTTGAGGCCTTCAAGCTGGAACGTATTTCAGATAAAAAGTGTCAACTCTGATATATTGTATTGCCCGAGTTCAAGGAAAATTGTGATAGCTGGTCACATTTTTCGTATTTACTTATAATATCTCTTTTATGAGTTTACAGAAATGCGTCAATGAACGTGTACTTGTAATATTAGGGGAAAATGGATAAGACACTTCCATATTAACCATAGATATCACTAACTCATCTAAACACATTTACTTAATGGTTATGCTCATATTAATATGGACGTTTTATCTGAAGATCAACATTTGTGAGATTTATTCCTAAAATCTAAACGGAATAGATTTATTAATCTAAACAGTTCTAGTCTAATTTTCGGTCTTTAGATAACTATGATTTGTGAATTTAATGTTGGTTATTAAATGTTTTTAATGTCTATATGTTAGTGGAATGTATTTGTGGACACATTCATTCATTTGGATAGCTAGGATAAAAAATATCTTGTTTTTTATTTCAAGTGAAAAGTGAATGAGACAGAAGCCCCCTAGTGGAATGTTGTTGCTAGTGTTTTTGTTATAATTTATTTGGATAATTATTATAATTAATGTAGTTATTATTTAATAATTTGTGAATTAGACATTTCAAACATCTTGATCATTCATAATAAACAATAGGCCAGTTGAATGGAATAATTTATTATTTCCGTTAATAATATCTTGTTATACAGTACGCATCATCTTTAATCTTTAAGTTATCTTTAAATGTTTTAACAGGAAATGCACACTGTGGTCATCTTACCTCATCTTCTTACTTTTATATATCAAGATCTTTAAAAACATTATGCAAGACAATGGTTGCAGGGCACTTTCTTGAATGACTTTTAGCCATTCATTTTGATTTGATACACTGATGATTTATTTGTGTTCGCTTCTGGTGTGGATTAAGCTCAGGGGGTTAAACAACAGAGGAGGCACATATAATAAATAACAAATAGATACATTAGTTATTCCAGTATTGTCTGAATTTACTAGATGATCCCATAATTGACCGTTATGCAGCAATTCCTGCTGTCAGTGGCAGAGGATGACCTTTCCTGTACAACAAAGGCCACTAACATGCAACTGTCAAGGGCTCTTCTCTTTACATTCCCTTAATTGAAGTTGAACATTTCACTCAAAACATTGGCATCACGGGTCCTCTTGATCCTTAAATCCTATTAGACATTAAGTCAGATCGCTTGACTTCTCACTGACGGTAGCTTACGTGCTCACTTAGCACATAGATTGTTTTTAGAGAAGACAAATAAATGAAGATGTCCATGGGAAAACTCTGAAAACAATACAAACAAAGCCATTTATACTAAGCCAAAGGAAAGCAGCTCCTCTGAGATTCACATTGTGCATGGACTAAATACAGAAAATGTTACTGGTTTCATGTCGTTTCATGGAGCCTAAAGCTTTTTTATTGATGATTATATTGAATTATTTATGTAGCGACATGCATACGATGAACTAGTTCTCTCTTATGAGCAACATTTTCATATCTTTTATTAGTTTTCCAGTATATGCAAGTTGCAGGAATATGTCATGTGACACAGAGCAAAAGGGAGCCATATGTTATCTAAAAGTTTGACAATATGACGATATAATGTATTATAAGAAAGATATAAAATATATGGGGGGGGGGGGGGGGGGGGGGGGTTACTTACTGCAGATACAGTCTTATAAATAAAAATCATTACAAATAATAAAACAATAGAGGAAATCACACTTCAGACCGTCCAAAAACAGTCCAAAAGTGTGTTGGGCTAATCTAAAATAAATGTAAATGTAAAATACAACATTCAAATTGTTATTATTATTATTAATCCAGTTTTATCAGTCCCTGAAAGCCATGGCATCAAAATGCACTTCACCTAGAATAGAAACTATGTGAAAGCAACACTCCAAATACACCAAAGGTGTCTGAAGGCCACATAAGTCTCACTTGATCCTCGGAAATCCTTTTTGTTTTAACTGAGGAAGAAACATCTTCAGAATCTCAGGATTCTTGTATGTGTTTATCTGTACAGTGCACTTCCACCACCTTACATGGAGGTAATGATGGACGAAATCATTTTCACACAGTTTGTGTTGATGTTGCAATTAATAATCTGGAGTCTGTGATGTAATACTTTTTTATCTGAATCCATTTGTTGCCTGAAATGAACAGATGCTGCTGAAATCAGCACAAGGTAGTTCGCCAAAGATCCTCAGCGACATGCCATTTGTAAGCCATCTTAAAGCTAATGGCTTAATTTTCTTTAACCTGGCGTACACTCATCTTTTAAATCCCGATTTAATTCAAGGCAGGCTGGGAACCTGAGCTCTCTGTTCAAGGGCAGTGAAGGCAGGTTGGGTGACAAGGACGTTCAGTGATGACACGTGATATGATGTCTATTGTCCTCATCAGATTCTTCAGCTGGAGGCTCAAAGCAGTTCTCTAATTTTCTTTGCAGTCTTTTCTTGAGGTTCAAGCCCTGCTGCACTTTTGTGTTAGTGTCCTCCTGGGCCTTCAGCTTGGCATAATAGTCAGAAAACTTGTTAAACAGGATTGAGATTGGCATTCCATTTAGAATAATACCAAAAGATATGCACCCGAAGGCCACAACTCGACCGGAGTAAGAAATGGGCACCACATCTCCATATCCCACAGTGGAGATGCTCACCTGTAACAGCGTAAACGAAAGACGATATTAAAACATCGTCTATTTAAATACTGGACAAAATACAAAACAAAGACCAGGAAAGAAGCTAAAGAGAATTATGTTTCCACATCAGTTTATCAGTTCAAAATTATGCATGCAAGTCAACTTAGTAAGACTGAGTAAACCTCCAGAAAGTTCCAAACTAATCTAACTTTTCCAATCTGCATGGATGCCTCCATTTGAGAGGCATTACAAGGTATTATACAAGATTAAACACAGCTGCCAGAGGATATGGACTAACAATTTAAAGAGGATAGAAGGATACAACAGCCACAGCAAATGATGATAACGATAACAATAAAAAAAGCACTCACACGCAAGTGATGCTATTAATAAATTCACTTTTTTTATTTGTTTTTTTTTTGTGCATAAAAATGGTTTAAGTATGTAAGCTTTGTACAGAACAGAATGAACAGATTTGGCTATTTAAACCACATCCTATACTAATAGGTGTACATTATGAATACATTTGCACAGTATCCTTAAAGAAACAGCACAACAGAAAGCTTCTAAAACCGGTTAACTGTTCATTGAGTCTAGTGCAATGTTATTTTAGTATTATTTAAATACTATTATAGTATTTAATGATATTTTAAAATAGCTTTTATTTGTATATTTTCAGTCTTAGTCATTTTGTTATGTGCTTTAATAACTTTTTTATATATTTCTACTCTTTTAAATTAACTTTTATTTTCATTTTAGTACTTAAACTTATTTCAGTTTGTTGACACTGCAACATTTTCATCTAATATGTAGTTTTTCATCAAATATTTATATAACAGTTTATTTCACTTTCATTTCAATTACTATTTTTAATAGTTGTATTACAGTAAATATAGTTTTAGTCAACAATAACAACTCTTGTGTGGAAGACTGACCTGTATAAAACCCAAACCTGATCACCATTGGTCCCCTGTGAGCCCACTCCATCGCCCCACATCTGTGTCTGACCTCACTGATGCTCTTGTCTATGAACGGAAGCAAATCCCCACAGCCATGTTCTGACGCTGAGTTGAAAGCCTTCCCAGATTAGAGGAGGCTGATATAGCAGCAAAGTCCTAATAATAACCATGGTTTTAAAACTACATGCTTAGGCATAGTGTTTGGATGTCCGAGTAGTTTTGGCCATGTATATGAATATATGAATTATACTGCAATTCTGCTAATTGTGATGAATGTTTTGAGACAATTTAAGACATACTCACCGCTGCCCACCACCAGGCATCTGGTATACTGCTAAATGGTGTTCCTGCAACATCTTGCTCCACTGAGTGCATTAGGGCGGAGAAGGTGAAGATCCCCATGATAATGAACAGAAACAGGCAGCAGACCTGCTCAAAACACTGGCGAAGAGTGAAGCCAAAGGCCCGCATACCCGTCGAGTGCCTCGCCAATTTCAGAATGCGAAAGATTCGCATGAGTTTGACAACTTTTAGCACTTTGCTAACTTTGCTAACTCTCGCCATCGTTTTCAGATCATCTTGGACGCTGAGATCTTCCTGGTTAGCAAAAGCCTCAAATATCAGCTGGATAAAGTAAGGCATGACAGCCACTAAGTCTACCAAATTAAGTGCACTCTTCAGAAAATGCTTGACGTTGCAAGTTGTCAGCAAGCGAAGGAAGTACTCAAAGGTGAAGAAGAGAATTGAAGTGATCTCCACACACTCCATGTAGGTTCTTCCATAGATTTTATAATCTTTCAGTTCACTCACAGTGTTTAGAGTCATCGCTACAATGGAGATGAGCACAAAGAGGCTGGAGAACACAGCAAAGGCCTTAGCAGTCATCGATGAGTATGGGTTCTCCATCAGGTCCCATAGTATCTTACGAATGCCACCAAAAAACATTGTTTTAAAACCCTTCTCATTATGCTGGGGCTCAATTTCCGCCATAAGCTCCCTGTTTACTTTCAGCTGGTCTCTTATCTCGTCTAGTTTCTCCTCGTAGAGAATGCGACAACAGCGAGGAGTGTCCCTCAAGTGCAGGCCCCAAAACTTCATCTCCTCCTCAAAATTGACAGGGCAAAGACTTTCCATTACCCATAATACATTGCTACAATAGAAGTGGAAGATGTAGTGGAAGAAAGTAGGATCCCGGTCAAAAAAAAACTCATTAGTGAGCACACAATAGTCATCGCAGAGCGTTAACTGCTTGACAGGATCTCCGCACAGGGCTAAGCTGCCTATTCTGGTTTTAGGGTATCTGATAGCCAGGTGCTTGGGAATTGTAAAGACTTTTCCACCTATGTTAACATTGATCACAGTTGAATGACGGTGTGGCATCTTTGCTGCTTCAGTCTCACTGCCTTTCCTCTTTTCTTGATCTATTTTGTCACTTGCCTTAGGTGATGGAGTATCAAGGTTGTCCATCGACGTCCAAGGTTTCACAGAGCAGTCTTGTGAAAAAGGAAAGGCGCTCTCTTCTTCCTCTATACTCTGTGAAAGGCTGGCATTAAGTTTGACACTTGCAAAAAGACTTGAACGTCTCTTTTTCAGCTTTTTCAGATGTCTTCTTGGATTATCCATTATTATGGTTACTTGAGGAATGGGCAAAGAACTAAAAGGAGACTAATTTCTTGTTAGAATTACAATCAGAAAAAGGCAGATTTTACATTCCAAGCATGCACATCCCACTTCCCTTTAAAATGCGTATTGGTTTGCAGCTTCAAGGAAATTTCCAGACAGATGCAGAACAAATATTCCACTGCTTCTAGCTTTTTAGAGTTTGCAATATAGCTAAAAGACAGAAAGAAAAAGCAACTGTATTTGTTTCGGCTCAAGTGAAGATCAAGAGTTGAGATTTGCCCGACCTCACTGATGCCGTAATCCCATTGCTGTTCTTTCTGTCCTCGGCAGAGTTAAAAATACAGTCATGAGGATTAGTGTTGTGATTTAAGGATTGAGCCCTTGAAGGAGGAATGGCAAAGGATAAATAGCAGTTGCAGGGATACTGTAAGTTTATTAAATGCTCCCAGCAAATTTCAGGTTATCTTGCTTTTAAGCAACATATGAGTCCAATATTGTGCTCAGTCTGATATTTAAACAATTCAGTGCAAATCCAATATGAAAATCCTTTAATCCTATAATTTCCTTATCTTGTTCTGTATTCTTCCCTCTACTTTCATATGCTCTCAGCATGTGCTCTTATATGCACATTTTACCATCAGTGTGATCAGACAAAACCTAAAATAACATAAAATAACATAATAAACATATATCTATGGTCATAGTTATGTAAATAGCTTGCAGAAACACTTGAAACGTGTAGAGAACTGTTGAATTACTTTCTCACTTCTGACTAAACTGATGGAAACTTTTTTATCAGTTTCAGTATGTTCTGATAAAACAACAATCCTTTTGTGCAACTCAAGTAAATGTAATACAAGTGCTTGACAGGGTCTTTGCATTTGCATTTTTATTTATTTTTTGACATTTAAAGCTATAGCCTACTACAGACGTTTCGTCTTTTCTGTTTACTTTGCACGTTATAAAAGATTAAAAGAATGTATTCAAAAAGGAAATGGATTTTTAGGGTAAAAATAGAAACACGTAATATTTTACTTGTTTGTTTTTTATCATAATGCCACTTATAACCAGTGTTGGGGGTAATATATTACAAGTAACGCAAGTTACGTAATCAGATTACTTTTTTCAAGTAACTAGTAAAGTAACACATTATTTTTTAATTTACAAGAGAATATCTGAGTTACTTTTTCAAATCAGTAACGCAAGTTACTTTTTTTTTCCAATTTATTGATTGACAGCTCTCCTGTCCCCATGTTGAGAGAAATCAGAAGATGTTACTGTAGTTCTAAATAAATATGAATATGCATTAATTCATCTCACACACACACAAAAACACACAGATTCAGTATTCCTCAAAATGAATAAAAATAATGCAACTCAGAATATGACGCAAACCTGCAATAATGAAATGCTAAACAACACAGATATCCTTTATGTATTTAATCCCATTCTATTAACCAATGTCTTTGCTTCTGACCTTCGACGATCCAGTTCAACCATACTAATAAGCAAAAATGACTCTAGAGTCTAGACAAACATTTGTGTGTGTTTTTTATTGCTGAAGTGTGTTGAAATTTCTTCTTCTGCATTCTATTGCACGGACGTAAATTTACTTTCCCTTCAGACTGAGGCTTATTCATTTCACTTTTGGTGTGAAAAGGCTTTTATATTTGCCAAAAATAGAACTTTTTAATTTTAAAAACAAACAAGCAAGCCCTGTCCAGATTTAAAAAGTAATGCAAAAGTAACGTAACGCAGTACTTTCCATAAAAAGTAACTAAGTACTGTAATTAGTTACTTTTTATGGAGTAACGCAATATTGTAATGCATTACTTTTAAAAGTAACTTTCCCCAACACTGCTTATAACACAAATGTTACATATCCCATTACTTCACAGAGTTTCATAGACCTGCATTATTATTATATAATATATTTTTTATTGTATGTATTTTTAAACTTATGTTTAAAACCTAAAATAACATAAACGGAACATATATCTATGGTCATAGTTACGTAAATAGCTTGCAGAAAACCTTGAAATACGCAGAGAACTGTTGAATTGCTTTCTCACTTCTGACCATATGGAAAATTCTTTATCAGTTTTTTTAAAACTTGTGTTTAAAAAAAATAATCGGACTGACATAATCAAAGACCACATTATCTTAGATCTGCAGTATAAAAGTTTGCCCTCTCATGATCTCGGAACCGGAAACAGGTTTGTTGTAACTGTAAAACTATGTTTTATTAATATAAAGTAATTTTTTAGTCAATTTGCATTTTTTAAAACGATACCAACATATAACTTAAAATAAAACCTCATCAATTGAAAATATGCATTTTATTGTGGGTATATAAAACCCGTCGAGACCACGTGACATCCTTTCCGAACGAAGCTGAAGTCATGGATGCCAGCCGCGTGCAGCCCATCAAGCTCGCCAGAGTAAGAAAAAAACGATTTTATTGAGTATTTCCGTTTGAATTATCCAATATACTACGTGTAAGATAAAATATATATAATTTCATTATTCGTCTTATATAACTATATTATAATCCTCTCACAGCACACTAAAAAAATATAGCGATGTTTGCCGTTAGGTCTTAGCATTAGCATATTGCTATCCAGCTACATTGCATATCCAGATGGCGAACAGCTGCATATAATGTTGTTTTCACCTCACATCACGTTATATTGGTGTTAATCGTGTGTTTTTGTTACAGGTTACAAAAGTGCTGGGAAGAACTGGCTCCCAGGGACAGTGTACCCAGGTGAGTTCAGACTGAACTCATGCTCCGTGTCATATGCAACATGATCGGGGGCTTTTTTGCGGATTATTTAATTAAGAAAATAGCATTTTTGTTATGTCCTGGAATTGAATGACATTGTGTTGTCTAAAAAGTCATGTACCCCAATGTATTTTGCTGGAAACCAATGTCCTAGCTTGTAACCACACCTAACGTTACTGCACATGAAAGAACCCATACATTTAGTACATTTTGCCAATGTTTATGCTCGGTATGGCACGTTATGCGAAAATGGACGTTTTTTTAAAGTTCTTTATCCTCTATTGTAATATTGATGAACATTTTCTAGATAATGCATATTATAGTTGAACATCAAAAATGTGGTTTGTTGCTGTAAAATTTTGTATGCAGTTGAATTCATTTTCAAGTATTAGTTGAATTTTTCTGAAGTCTTAACATATTGTACTTCCATAGGTGCGCGTTGAGTTCATGGATGACAGCAACCGATCCATCATCAGGAACGTGAAGGGCCCAGTAAGAGAAGGAGATGTCCTGACACTTCTGGAGTCTGAAAGAGAGGCCAGGAGGCTTCGCTAGGTCAGTAAACATCATTCACTGCTGTGAATATATTGATCACCTCAGATTCTCGTGTCATGATGCTTAAACATTCTACAACACAAATGGATTGTGTACACACACCATTGAGGATAAGTGTAATACTATACGCCAAAGAATGTATGGAAATTGTAATGTCTTGGCTTTGTAACACACACGATGACCTTTTGTTCTTTGTTCTCAAAAAAAAAAAGAATTTTTTAAATAAAAAATTCTACAACAGGTTTAAAGTGAAAGAAAAAAAAGTCTTATAAGAAGTGAATGTCTAGTTTTAATACTCAGCAAATCTGACTGAAAGGTGTCTTAATATTTAAACTTATCTCTCCCAGTGTTCACATTATTTTAAATGACTGTCTGTTGTGTGCTAGATTACTCTAATTGTGTTCCCCACATCTAATGTAAATGAAGGCAATATTAGGCATAATAAAATACAACAGTGACTTGAGGCTTTACCAGTCAGTGTTGTGGATGTGCTTGATGTAATTTATATAACCTTTTGTCTGTTTCTCCCAGCAGTGCACATGTGAAGACCTGCAGTGGCCAAACCAATGCTTGTGGAGAGCATCAACATCAGCT
The DNA here is from genome assembly GCF_001515645.1 of Sinocyclocheilus grahami. Taxonomy (NCBI): domain Eukaryota; kingdom Metazoa; phylum Chordata; class Actinopteri; order Cypriniformes; family Cyprinidae; genus Sinocyclocheilus; species Sinocyclocheilus grahami. The sequence goes on along the minus strand of NW_015505300.1, from coordinate 14,846 downwards.
CTACAGTTGGCAGTAAAATGTCATTTGTGCGCAGTTTGAAATAAAGTCTTTGTGAATAAGTTGGTCTCCTCCTTTATTTGTTTCTAATGAAGAACGTTTAATGTTACCTTGAGTTTTACAATTACTATGAAGAACATAACACATTATCCCAGTTTAATGTGAGATTCAGTCAGATCCAAGGCAAGGTCTAAATTATGTGCTGCCGTATTTACATGCATACACACACACACATATATATGTATATATAGACAGTTCAAACAATGTATCTGAATACCAGCTACATTTCAGATGTATTGGGCTTTAAACCAACCCTAAAATTCAACATTCAAATAATATAGAGATAACAGTCTAAAATTGTTGGTTTGCTGGAAAAGCTTGTATAGCAGAAGGGAAGGTGTTTCTTGGTTTTAAGTCGTCATGATTAATTTTTAAAAATCCTAATTCAAATTTAAGTGCTATGTGATGTAGTTATGGTCATAGGTGTAAAATTGCTTAAAAGGCAATTGCACTCAAGTGAGGACATGATGCTCATTTTCTCCCAAGAAATATGAGATTTAAGCAAAGAATATGAATTGATCTACCTTTTTACTGACGACCACGGTAAAATAATAACATGGTGTGTTCGTGTGTAGCTGTATGAAGTTTTAGAAGGTCGACGTTTCTGTTGATACCTACTGAAGTGTTCAATGTATGTCCATGAGAGGGCACTATTGTATGCAAGTATGGCCTGTCACAGATTTGTCAGCCATTGCTGTGTAGAAACGAGCTGTCAAACTGTGATCCTACAATAAGCACATTTGCAGATGTTCAGGTCAGAGGCTCATGGTTTATTTTGATTACAGTTTTTGTCCACCCCCTGGTGTATTATAAAATTAAATTTTGTGTGTGTGAGACAAGGGTGCATCTGTGCTTGCTGTCTTCACCTTTTATCTTGAATGCTGCAACATATATTAAAGGGGTCATATGATGCGATTTCAATTTTTCCTTTCTCTTTGGAGTGTTACAAGCTCTTGGTGCATAAAGAAGATCTGTAAAGTTGCAAAGACTAAAGTCTCAAATCCAAAGAGATATTCTTTATAAAAGATAAGAGGCAACCACGCCTACCTAAAACACTAACACGCCCCTACATGTCTACGTCACTATGTGGAAATATTAGCATAATGCCGCCCAAATGTGCACGCAAAGAAAGAAGGCTTGGTTTCAGGAACAGCAGTAGTGTTGATGCAGCCATGTCAGGGAGACGCTGTGTGTTTCAGTGCGAAAGCAAAAGCACTTTATTTGGCCTTCCGGAAGTAGATGCAAGTAGGAATCATTGGTTAAGATTTATTTACAACAGAACAGCACAACCCAGATGTTCGAATTTGTGCAACGCATTTTATGGACGACAGTTTTTTTTAACCTAGAAGAGTACAAGGCTGGCTGTGCACAAAGTATTTATAAAAAAATGTTTTTTAAAAAAGGGTAAATTCCGACTTTGCTATGACAATCTAGAGCTTCTGAATCAGCGACTGTAAGTATGTTTTGATATTAGTTTAAGTATTTGCTATTGACTGTTCAAATGTGGAGTTTTGCGCAGCGCAGAGTAA
>NW_015505300.1:0-777 GCF_001515645.1 Sinocyclocheilus grahami | reverse complement strand
GCTGCGGTTCTCTCGGTTGGTTGTGCATCTTTTTCTTCCACACTTTTTCCTTCCACTCAACTTTCTGTTAACATGCTTGGATACAGCACTCTGTGAACAGCCAGCTTCTTTGGCAATGGATGTTTGTGGCTTACCCTCCTTGTGAAGGGTGTCAATGATTGTCTTCTGGACAACTGTCAGATCAGCAGTCTTCCCCATGATTGTGTAGCCTAGTGAACCAAACTGAGAGACCATTTTGAAGGCTCAGGAAACCTTTGCAGGTGTTTTTAGTTGATTAGCTGATTGGCATGTCACCATATTCTAATTTGTTGAGATTGGTGGGTTGGTGGGTTTTTGTTAAATGTGAGACAAAATCATCGCAATTAAAAGAACCAAAGACTTAAACTACTTCAGCATTGAATTTTATATATATACACACACACACACACACACACACACATATATATATATATATATGACTGTGTATCTGAGTTTGTTATATAAGCAAAATGAGGAAACACAACACAATAGCTCCATAAAGAGATGTTTGTTTGAGCGTCAGAGAAAGAATTCACAGCAGGCCATTTTCTATAGGTGTTTTAACCAGACAGGAAGTGTCTTAATTCCAGTGGTGGTTCTCAATTGTTTGAATGAGGAGGTGATGAAGGCCATGCACTGATCTGCAGGATTTAGGCTGAGGGAAGTTAACCTCTATATTTGACCACAAGGAGGCGGAAGAATGTTCTCTGGACGGTCCCAAAACACTCTCCTTTCAAGCACGTACACTACATGCCCAGA
>NW_015505299.1:1591860-1593332 GCF_001515645.1 Sinocyclocheilus grahami | reverse complement strand
GTTGTGAGTATTTGTAGTACGTTTCTGTATTTGGTTGCGTTGTGAGTATTTGCAGCACATTGTCAAACTGATGAAGATGTTTTTTTAATTTGTTGGTGTTTTTTTTTCTATTTTCACATGTTTTGTTCAGTTGCAGCATGTTGAGCTCTCTCGGCCAACATAAAGCTGATGCTGATGAATAAATGTCTTCTGAAGCAAAAAATGTATAAATAGGTAATAGGCAATAAATAAACAAATATTTAAAACATGCTGTCAGAAACTCAGTCAGAAGCAATGGTTTGTAGTTAAAAAGTTTAAAATATTATTAATTTACTCATTTAATTTTAATTTAAATACACACCTATAGTTTTTGCTTTAAAAGACATTGATTCATCATCATCGTATGGATTACCATGTTCGCTTTGCGTGGTTTTTGAAGCATCATTTTTGAGGGTCCCATCCACTTGCATTATACGGACTCACAGAGATGTATTATTTGTCTTAACATCTCATTCTCCATATCTGTTCATATGAAGAAAGAAAGTTATAAACATCTGGGACAACATGAGGATGAGTGAATTTGAATGTTTTAGGTGGAGTACCCCATTGAATGGTTCACAATGGTTCTGCGTGGAAACAAAGGTTATTTTGCATAACATGTAGCTAGTTAACAATAAATATCTATTTTTTTGAGGTTGTAAATAAAACAAAGATTACTGAAATACATTTTACAAAAAAACGTTCAGCCTTTCTACTTCAAAATGTTATGTTTAATTAATGTGTTACTTGCAGTTTCTCTGTAATCATTTGAGAAAAGTACTAGTGATTTGTGAGTGAAAATTTTTCATGCACAGCACACTAATGTTAAGCTTCAGGCCTCAATCATTCATTCAATGATTTACACTAGTCAATGTAACAGTTAGTTTACAAAAGCAAACCTGACTTATTATAATTGGCTTACATATAATTAAATTACATGTTTATTACAGTCAGATTTATTTACTTGCCAAAGCCAGTGTTTTTCGGTCTTGGGGCCTGATTATGGATTTAAACCAACCATGTGAGCGGTATGAAGTTTTTTCTCAAGACGCACTCGGCCATATGCTGCAGGTACTGCGGGTGTTACAGCGAGTTGCAGCATTTCCCACAATCCCCGCAATCATCACAGATGCTGTCTGTCTCCTCGGCGCGGCTCTGTTTATATTGTGTGTGAACTGGCATTTGATTTCCTCCCTCTCTGTGTTTCTCTCACTCTCGCGCTGACATCCTCTTCCACGCTGCCCCCTGTCACGGCGACCAGGCGGCCATGAATATTCAGTGATCAAGACAGTATCTCTTCCCGCTGTGAGGTGGCGCTCCGGCCAGGGGCTCCCCAGAAAGCACCCCCCCACCCCGACACACACTCGTGCTCGTCCCGGCGCTGAGCATTTGGGCCCTGTCAGCGGCGCCCACCCTCAGGACCCTTCAGGCCAGAGCGGCGACCTCCGTGTCCA
>NW_015505299.1:1589993-1591465 GCF_001515645.1 Sinocyclocheilus grahami | reverse complement strand
TTTATATTCTGTACTGAACAAAGTGGCTAACACTTTTATTTTTTTAAAATAACTTTATGACTTTTCATGGATACTAAGTTGTTAACAAACGTTATTACATTATGTAAAGGAACAGTTCACTTTTAATTGTATGGAAACGAGCAGCTCTGACATTCTGCTAAACATTTTCTTTGAGCACAGATGTATAAAATGTCACTCAGATGCAAATGTAGTTTCACACTGATTAACCCTGTAAAGCCTGAACACTTCATTTTATTCAGAGATTAAAAAAACTGAGCAAACATATGATTGCCAAAAAGTAAGATGAACTTCTCATTATAATTTAAATCAATGAGCTCTTTACAACAGTAGAGCAAATACTGACATAAAATGATCTAAATATCAGTCATCACTTTATATCTCCACTAATCTGTTTTAGTAAGATGACATTTAAATGATCCAAACATATAATGCAGTGATGATTGAGAGATGAACCAACAATCGTTCCTCAAAAGCCTGAAGATCATATTTGAGACTCACTGTTTTTTCTAAAAAATGATGTCTGGATAATCGAGTAAAGCCGAGCTGCTTCAGTCCAGTCCATGTTCATCATTTAGAGACCTTAAGTGGCTTATCAAATATGAAACGGTAGGTTTTAAAGGGTTAAATGCTTAAAACATTCACTTTACATTCAAACAGTGTTGAAACATATTGGTAACACGTTGTAAAAACTTTCATTAATAATCTAATAATGGAAATGTGAATTAGTGTTGTTCACCAAGTACTAGCGCTGATAGTGATGTGCTGAAACCTCTAAAACTGAGTATTAAAGCTGAGTGTGTTTGTGCTCCAGACACGAATGATTCCTCAAATCACGTTGAAGAGGAGAGTGTGTTTCTAGTTTACTAACTGAACACCGTTTACACCTGCTGGATCAGAAAACAGCTGAAAAATCTCACGGACAGACACTGAAAGAATCTACAGACCAGATGATCACAGAGACGTAAAGCCAGAGAAAAGCCCCCTAGCAGCCGCTCTGGATACTGATCACTGGTGTGTCGTTTGTTCGATTGTTGACATTTGGATGTAACTCACAACCTCAACACAACATTTTGCATTAATAGGCAAACCCCATTCACTTTTTTTTTCTATGTTAAAAAATGAGTTACATCATATAACTCTTAAGGCTAGCTCACACTGCACTGACTGAACGTTCAATCTGTTTATGGAGTTGTAGAATGTAGTAAGCAGTGACAAACTCTGCTGATGATTGTCAGTACAGTGTAAACCAACCTAAAAATCATTGTGCATTCAAATAACTAGAAATGCATGAAACTTTGATTCATGTATGTCTAAATGCATTCATATTTGGAGACAATTAGAAAAATATTTGGCACAAATCGTCACTTACTATAAAGTAAGCCTTTTTTTAAATATAAATTATTAGGTTTATTCAACAAGGATGCATTAAATTGATCAAAAGTGACAGTAAA
>NW_015505299.1:1572651-1589511 GCF_001515645.1 Sinocyclocheilus grahami | reverse complement strand
AAAATGCTCCTCCTTAAAGTCTCAAGGAGATAAACGTGTTCATTATGAAGTCATTTTTCATTCTCTCTCAGACTTTCTGAATCCTGTCACAAAAGCCACGTTCAGTTCCATCTCCCTGACCCTCGTAACAAGCCCCGTTATCCTACATTGATAACTTCTTCCTTTTCTCTCATTTTCAATTAAGCTTAATTAAAAATGCCAGCCTCGTTTAGTCACTGACAAGATTCATCTGTGTTCCTGATACACAAATAAATGCAGGCGCGCGCGAGCTCTGCTTCATATTCATGAGCGCGAGGTGACACCGTCTCCTCATTTCTAAAGCAGTGCGTTCAGCAGATTCGGGCCCCCGCGGACCCCCAGTCAAATTTAATGGTCTTAGTGCAATGACATCAAAAAGCCTCTACGTCCAGCATTCGCAAACGCTCTACTTGATCTCAACTTTTCCGAATAATGCACCATCGACACAAATGTGCCAGAGTTCAATGTGAAGCGCGGCGAGGTAAAGCTCTCGGTATGCAAACGCCACGATTAAGCGGCGAGAGAAAACAACGTTTTTTAAATGAGGTCGAGATGCCACGTGTGACACGAGGTCGAGAGGCAATCGACAATGACGTGCACCAGAAACCGCTTTTTGATGCTGATTCTATCAAAAAGTCATGTGTCACGGCTCTACCAGATTTATTCTGATCTTCTTATTTATTCATGAGTTGAAGCAACTTTTCCACGAAAGAGTAAAGAAGCTTGAGTGTTTGAGCTCATGATGTCAAGTTCAGAGATCCATATGTTTGCTTCTGACAACCAATAACTGTTTTATTAATGCTTGGTAAAACCGAGCATTTGTGACCCTGGAGCACAAAAGCAGTCTTTTTTTAATTTTTGTTTGTGAGTGTGAGTGACAGAAACATACGGCCTGAAGATCACACGTTTCTGAGCCTCAAGCCATCAGGTCTTTTAAGCCTAGTGTAAGTGTGTTTGTCATGAAGTAATGTTTATGAATGAATATAATTTATCAATCACAGCAGCTGGACTCTCACTGAATTTGCTTTATGCAGCACCCTTCTGGAATGCCGTACAATAAATCAGCAGCCATTAGCTTGAATTCTGTCTGAATTGCATAAGCTGCAGAGCTGCTGTCTGGTTAAATAAGAGTAAATGTGTTTGAAACAGAGCTTGTGGGAATCATCTACTCACCGCTTTCATTGTCGGAGGCCTCGGGGGTTTGTGGCCTCAGTCGCCAGCTTCGGACACAGGGACAGACGTCATGTTAAACACAAGAGATCAGAGACAAATACTCCATCCATGAGTAAAACAGCTTCTGAGATGGTGAGATATAGCGAAAAACACATTCCTGCATATTTACACATTTACTAATGGCTTATTTATCAATCAGAAGATCCATCCTTTTAACCAAACAGCCATTGTAGCCAAAATAGTAATTGGAAAAAGAAAAGTAAATGTTTAGGAAATAATGATATTTCATGGCAGACGGGGGTGTTGAGGAAACCTGTGTGAGAATAATTATTATTTTGTATTTGGTTTGCAGCGTTTGGTCCTGGTAGTGGTGTAGAAATTAAATACTTTACATTTAACATTTTGGAAACCGTTTACAATACGTTTTCATTTGTTAGCATTAGTTAACTACACTAGTAAACAATAGTTCTACAGTACTAATACATTTTCAAAATCAAAAGTATGTGTTAGCATTAGTTAATGCACTGTGAGCTAACATGAATAAACTATGGAAGCTTGTTTCTGGCATGGGATGAAAAAAAAAAAAAAGGTACTTGCAACTTTTTATCTCACGATTCTGACGTTTTTCTTTCAATTCTGAGGTAAAAAACGTAGAATTGCAAGACATAAACTCGCAATTGCAAGAAAAAAAATTGAGATGAGTCGCAATTCCCTTTTTTATTTTTTAGTCTGTGGCAGTGGGAAAAAAATTGAATTCCAAGATGTAAACTAAGGGAAAAAAAGAATTTTGAGAATTCAGAATTGCAAGAATAAGAGTCCGAATTTTAAGATAAAAGGTATCTTAATTTGTTATTCCATGGCAAAAACAAGCTTCCATAACAAAAAACGAAGAATACTACATTTATTAACTAGCATTAACAAAGATTAATAAATATATTTCTCATTGATAGTTCATGGCATGTTAGCAAATGCATTAATTCATGTTAACGAATGGAAAGTGTTAGCAACATGTTTATACCTGCCAGTCACAAGACAAGGTGTAACTAGTGTAATGTGGCAATCTTTAGGAAAATTAATGAACAAATAAAATTTGCATTAAAATCATAGTTGATAATCGTAATGCTCAGCAAAATCACTATGGATATATGATGATTATATACTGTGCAGTCCTAGTGGTGACGACGCTAGTGATCTAGTCCCTAACCGCAGGTAATATGTGTGAGCCTGCAGCACAAAAGCAGTGTTAAGTCGCTGGGGGATATTTGTAGCAATAGCCAACAATACATTGTATGGGTCAAAATTATACATTTCTCTTTTATGACAAAAATCATTAGGATATTAAGTAAAGATCATGTTCAATGAAGACATTTTGTAAATTTCCTACCGTAAATATATCAAAACTTAATGTTTGATTAGTAATATGCATTGCTAAGAACTTCATTTGAACAACTTTAAAGACGATTTTCTCAATATTTAGATTTTTTTGCACTCTCAGATTCCAGATTTTCAAATAGTTGTATCTCAGCCAAATATTGTCCTCTCCTAACAAACCATACATCAATGGAAAGCTTATTTATTCAATAAAAAATTGAAAAATTGACACTTAAGACTGGTTTTGTGGTCCAGCGTCACATATGTAAACTCCACCATCACATCTTTTAATCAGAGTGATTGTTCTCACATTAACCAAGGACAAATTCAGCATGAGGGGAATTTCCTCCTTAAATCAAGAGCATAAACAAACATTCCCGTTTCTCGAGATTTCAGCTCCTGATCACTGTGTGTCAAAGTGAAACAGTAAAGGTGTAAACTCACTCCTCCAGCTCTTCTGCGGCCGATTTTGATCAAGTAAGCATCAGAATAACTGCAGTAATATCTCCAGATGAACACTTACTGGACTGAAGCAGCTCAGCTTTACTTGATTCTCCATCAATCATGTTTTAGAGTCTCAAATCTGATCCTCAGGATCTTTTGAGGAGCGTTTGTTTCCAGAAGCTTTACTTTCACTGTTCCTCAGCGGAGGAATGATCTTCACAAGCCTCCAGAACATCTCACATCTTCTGAGGAGCCTTTATTTCTTCAGCTCTTTCTTCAGCATCTGCAGCATATTTTTTCTCAGTTTGAGTCTCTGAATAAAACTGAGCTGTTTTTCCTCCATATTCTCTCTATTACAGAGCCGTAAAAGCCTGATGCATCAAATATGATGTCAACAAAAACACATACGCAGACTATTTGTTTCAGATTGTTTTTTAGTCTAAGGGTTCAACAAAATGTTCCATTTCAAAGAATTATACTATTAGACTATTATTCCATAAGCCAGTCTTTACAGGGTTAACGTGAGATACAAGTTGGTTTTCTGCTGGTGTTGAGCGCCACCTAATGGATCCTGACAGCAATGTGCATCTCAAGTCTCTAACATAATCAAAGCATTCCAGCCAGTGTTTTATGCTAACCCTAAGATAATAAACAATTAAAGGATCAAATATACTTTTAAAATGCATTGATATCCTGAAGCTACTGTGCATTCAGAGATTCCCAAAAGCTTGGAAACTAAATTTCTGTGTCAAATTGAGCTTTTGTAACCTTAGGAGCATTAAAGGGTAATACAGTAATGTGTACAGAGTAACATAGTAACGCGGCTGCTGTTTAAGACTCATTACAGCGCTCTCCATTAAGACCCGTGTAACGCAGTGCAATAAACACGGTCTGGAAAAAGTTGTTCAGGATCAAATATATTGTGACAACTAAGCTTCAAAGCCTCATCAATAAACTGACAGATCATTTAGTGTCAATTAGGAGTGATAGATCTGCAAATCCCGGGATTTCTGCTGTGGGATTAGCGGGAACAGAGCGCCGGTGATTGAGCACGAGGGGTGACATTGAGATGAAGAAAAAGTCCTTGTCTTCTTCAGAGGGGACGATTACTTTGTTTCAGAAGGAGAATCAATGCGTCGAGAAGCCCTTTAACACCTCCCAGCCGAGAGAATCAAGATAAGTTTGGCAGACGTGCAGAAGCGACACTTTGACCTTTCCTGAGAGACGTGTAGAGTTTGCTTCAATCCCCACTAACTGAGCCAACAGCCGTGTTCACATACTAACACTTCTCCAGCATACAGTATGTCTACTGTTTTCAAAATAACAATTTCTAAGTTGATAACTGGACAAGTGTGATTGAGGTCATGTGATTATTAGTATAGTCAGCTTGTGGAAATGCTACTTGTGATGAACTTGTTGTTTTATTGACCTCCTGTGTTTTCATATACAGTAAAAACTACCATATTAACATTGGTATATTAGCATATAATTTCAACATTGATAATATTCAGAAATGTTTCTTGAGCAGCTTATTATACTGATTTCTGAAGATCATGTGACACTGAAGACTGGAGTAATGATGCTGAAAATACAGCTGCGCATCACAGATATTAATTACAGTTTAACAGAGATTCACATAGAAAACAGCTGTTTGAAATTGTAATAATATTTCACACTATTACTGTTTTTACTAACATTGGTATATTAGCATATAATTTCAACATTGATAATATTCAGAAATGTTTCTTGAGCAGCTTATTATACTGATTTCTGAAGATCATGTGACACTGAAGACTGGAGTAATGATGCTGAAAATACAGCTGCGCATCACAGATATTAATTACAGTTTAACAGAGATTCACATAGAAAACAGCTGTTTGAAATTGTAATAATATTCACACTATTACTGTTTTTACTGTATTTTTGATCAAATAAATGCAGCCTTGGTGAGAAGAAATTTCTTTCAAAAACATTCAAAAACCTTACCCACCATAAACTTCTGATCAGTAGTGTATTTAGTGGTTTTATCATGTACTTAGCATGAAGATGAATGTGTCATAAGAAGAATATGAAGTCAAAAAACAACAGGATCTCAACAAACAGAGAGGATCTCAGCAGCACCGTATGCAATGTTTTCACTTCCCTACTGACTGCTGCTTTCTGTTTTGTTAAATACATTTAGCGCTTTTCTTTATACAGACGATTGCATTGTTTTCTCTGATAGGATTAACAGGTTATGGTAAATGCTGCTCTCAGCATGCACAGAAATTGTGTTCAGAATATGAATGCACGGCAGACTTCAGAGTACACGTTCAGAATTCGTAGCTGGATTGAACCGATTCATAATGATGAAAATATGTGCATACTCATCAAAAACGTCATATTGAAACATTGGTGTTTCTGTTTTCTTACATTAGAGATCACATGTGAATTACTGAAATAAACACTGGCAGAAAGAGTGATCATAATAATCCTTCTGGTCGGGCCAGTAAAACTCATTTAACAGGAGGGGACTCCATCATGTGGTGACTGACCCTCATTGCAGCGGGGCCACAGCTAATGCGATTCTGGGGGTCCAGAACAAACCCTATAGCACTGATGCTGGATTCATTTACATTTAGTCATTTAGCAGACGCTTTTATCCAAATGGAAGCAATCAAAATCAATTTTTCTTAACAATTTAACACATCCTTCCTGAATAAAAGTTTTAATTTCTTTCAAAAAAAGAAAGAATAAAAATGTACTGACTCCAAACTTTTGACCGGTAGAGTATATTGTTAGAAAATATTTCTATTTTAAATAAATGCTCTTCTTTTTAACTTTTTATTCATCAAAGAATCTTGAATAAAAGCATCACAGGTTCTAAAAAAATATATAGCAGCAACAGTCTCCAGCACTGATAATAAATCAGCATATTATACTGATTTCTGAAGATCATGTGACACTGAAGACTGCAGTAATGATGCTGAAAATACAGCTGCGCATCACAGAAATACATTACAGTTTAATGTATATTAAAATGGGAAAATGTTATTTTACATCATAATAATATTTCGCAATATTGCATTTTTTCCCTGTATTTTTGATCAAATAAATGCAGCCTTGATAAACAGAAGAAACTCCTGTAAAAACATTAAAAATCGTTCTGATCCCAAACTTTTGACCGGTAGTGAGTATAATTTGCTGTACATAACAATGAACAAGTCATTACTCCAAAAACAGCTTACTCCTCCACTCTCTACAAAATTCATCATCATGAACATTGCTCAAGCATTTGATTTAATATAGTTATGTAATTTATTCTGTTAAGTGAGATGAAAAACCTAAATAAGAAATTAGATCAAATAGAAAAGAGCGGAGATAAGAGGATATTAACACTGATGAAAAGAAATAAAGCAAAGAACACACATGACAAAAATGAAGAAAACCATGATGAGAGCAAGTACAGATGGTGTGTGTAACTTTCTAGTCTTTGCATTTAATTGACTGTGCATGGTGTGCGTGATGTGTGTTCATTTGCATGTAGACAGAACAGTGTGGGCTTTCAGAAAAGCTGAAGAACATGCATGTATCTCAGAAAGACATTGAGAGGGAGACAGAAAGCGAGAGGCGTCGACTCACTTGGCAGATCCGGTTCCTCTGCTCTCCTCCACCCATCTTGCCTGCCGACGCGCCGGCTTCGGTGGAGGTCCCTGAGATCAAACACATCCACAGCAAAAGCACTGCATCAGCTGTGTGTCTTCACATCATTACCTCAGACTGTCAAAGCTACGTGTGCTAATATTTCAGGTATATGACCAATATCATAGTTTACTAATAAAGTATTAACTGTTTCCTGAAACAACAGCTTAAAGTTCCCATGAAATCAAAATTAAAGTTTTGTGGGTGTTAGTATCAATATGTTAGTCTTAAGGTTATCTATAAGGCAGTGTGCTCCAAAACATTGACACAATTCGCATTTAGAAGATATAAGCATTCAAAGCTTGCAGTTCGTCACTTCTGCCAAAATGGCTCAATGATTTTTTTGACGTCACATCGTACTTCAGCTTCTTATCAAACTTTCTGTCCAATCAAATGCTCTCTAGAAGCCGAAGCCCCGCCCCCTACACTGTAAAATAGATGCTGAAGCCGTGGCTGAAATCGGTCACTTGTCCACAGAATTAGTATTTTCTGTACAGTGAATGGCATGTAGTGCACTATATAGGGGACAGGGAACGATTCAAACAGTGTAAATATGCTTTCCATTGAGGAAAAACAGAAGTCTGGTTTCACGCTGTGTCACGCTAACCACCGCACCGCACACACACTCTGCTCCGGTCCAGAGACACGATAGCACGGCGCGGATCACATGAACAAGTCGGCGCAGACCACTAAATGTATCGGAGCTATCTGAATTCTACACAGAATGCTATATTTTAAACCAATATGGATGAGATTGTGGCTGTCATACTCTGTCAAATGCGGCTTTACAGAGCTCAACGGCTCTGAGCGGCTCTAGCCCAAGCTGTGATATAAACAAACGCCATTGGCTATTTTAAAAAGGGGCGGGGCTGCTTGATATGTCCCGCCCTGTCTTCCTGTTTCAGTTGAAATGACGTCAACACAGAGTAACGCTGCATGTTTCTAAGCATTTCAGGGGACCTTTAAAGATCAACAAAAGACTGGTGTGTGCTACCAATCAGATGTCTACTGATTTTTTAAATGCAATTTTGCATACATTAAGCCCAAAGTACACTGCGGTTTTTATGCATACGCGGGGTTCTGTGTACAGTGCGTATGGCACACATTTCTGTATGTATGCGCACCTCCAGATTGTTGCACAATTTGTTTTGCACTAATTAGTTGTTCCACAAGGTGGCAACACTGTCCCAGGACGTTGTCTGACAGTAGAAAACAAAACTAAAGAAATGGAAGAACAACAAAATACCAGAGACTGCAACAACAACAGATGCCCGCATTGACAAGCGCATGTGTGAGGGGGTATGAGATAGCTGCAATTTATTCTAAAAGAATACAAAACATTTTTATCAGCCATAACTTCTGGAGAAAAACAGCGCAGACACTGGATCAAGATGAGACTTTCTAGAGCACAGGTGTGGACCGCCTGCGTTCAGAGTATGCTTGAAAGGCTACCGTTCGACTGTACACATATGCTTAAAACAACAACAACAACAAAAACATGAAGTATACTTTGGGCTTTACAGGGACAGAGAGTAATGTTGTAAATAATGTTCAGTTTCTTGCACAGACTGATCATTTCGCTTCATAAGACCTCAATATCATCAGGAGCCACAGATATTAATATATGTTGCCTGTCTCTGCTTTTGTTGACTCTCAAGTGCCACTGACTTGGATTTTATGAATCACCAAGGACCACGGTTTCAGCTAAAAATCTTCTTTACCGTTCTACTGAAGTGAACTATCCCTTTAAATTTACAGACATTTCCCTTAACCCTAAAACACTGCGTAATTTGAAATACAGCTGAAACACCTGTGAAAAACATGATATGGGAAATTCCTTTATATTAACAGCACACTGTTTCATATTTTACATACTTTTCTTAGGATTGTTCATGATGTCTTAATGCCTTACTGTGACTTTTAGCAGATTAGAGCTGGGCGATAATATAGTTTTCATTGAGTAATTGTACAAGCAATCAAGCAGTTGAGATTTACTATAAAGTTTATATATCACTTTAAGTGAGTCTACTGTATGTACACGGATCAAATTGGATATACTTATAACATTATATAAAGAGTTGGACATAATATAGTTATATTTGACAACAATATAATATGTGCAGGACACTGGGAGAGCGCTGAAGGGGTCTGAGCAGTACGTAAGTGTGGGAACTGCTCTGGCCAGGCATGACCCAAAATAGCTTGACAGGGGAAAAAAACACCCATCTCCCTCTCATTCTTTCATTCTCAAATTAGTCAATTGGGTTACGACGGCGGTTCTGTGAGCGGCTGAATAACGGTCCAGCTTTAAAATGACAGAATTCCTCGGGGCACAACAAGGGTGGGCAACCCGCAAATGCACTTGAAAAAAGACGCATTTCTCATTACCAAATTGGGTCTGCAAATAACCCAGAGGCCTGCAGGAATTCTGTTACTTTCAACTTTAAAAAACACAGCAGAGCAAATAAACGTCCGTTCCTGGCTTCCTTCAGCAGGGCCATTTGTAAAAATATAAATATTCTATTTGTTTAGCATATGTGACCATATTACCTTCCTCAGAGATATTTCAAGTAAATATTTTATTTTAAGGGGTTTGGTTGACACAAATCCCTGCATTATATGAACAAACATTAATAAACATCAAAACATCAATGACATTACATGCCCAAAGCCGTCCAGGTAATATTTCTGTTCAGACATTCATAATCAACAGTTCCTGAAGCACACTGGATGTGATGACGACACAGTGTTTCACAGCGATACATTTTCATGTTTTTTCATAAAGGTTGTTCATAAAGACTGCGTAACTACAGGTGATATTTTGCCAATATCTCGCTCACTGTATGTGCAGTACAAAATATGTCTTGAAAAAATTACAGTAATTTACAAATGTTTTTTTTTTCATGTTCCAAAGGTTGTAGTGCATTCCTAGATACAAGACTGACTTACTACAGGTGCGATTCTACCAATATCTTCCTTCATATATGTACAGTACACAATTATTTAAAAATAAAATTACTGTAAGTCCCCAAAAGGTTTTTTTTATGTTCCAAATGCTGCAGTATAAAATATGTGTGTACTGCACTTACAGTAAGGGGGGTATTGGAAAAATCTCACCTGTTGTAAGTCAGTCTTATATCTAGCAACGTACTACAACTGTGGAACATGGAAAAACACTTTTGGGCACTTAGTTACTTTTTTGATGAAAATAATTGTGTACTGGGAAAATCTGACCTGTAGTAAGTCAGTATGGACACTAGGAATGTACTACAACCTTTGGAACATGAAAAAAAAAACCTTTTGGGGAATTTCAGTGACATTTTTATGGAAATATCTGTGTACTGTACATACAGTAAGGGAGATATTGGCAAATTTTCACCTGTAGTCAGTCAGTCTTGTATCTAGCAATGTACTACAACCTTTGGAACATGAAAAACCTTATTTCTGTGAATTACTGGAATTTTTTTTTTTCTAAAAAATATTTGTGCACTGTACATATTTAGGGAAAGTATTGTCTAAGGTGTGATATTGGCCAAATATGTTCAGTCAGTTTGCCCACAAGGTATTTATTATATTCTCTGTAAACATTAATTGAATGAATTATTGAACTATAGTAAATTTGTGTACGGTCCCTGAAGCATCCTAGGTGAACATGCAGCGAATATTAAACCTAAAACTAACTTTACCTCACTTTGTGTCTGTACTGTATGTGTGCGTGTTTGAGTGGGAGAGAGACAGTGGGAGAAAGAGAGTATGAGCTTGCCGTACATAATAAAACGTCATTTTGTGGCAAAAATATGGAAATAATTTGTTTACTATATTTATTTGCTTGGTCAGTGTAGTTGTGGATTTTGGTTATTTTGCTGTTATAAGCTGTAAGGGCCTTTAAAGTAACTGAAATCATTTGTAGCAGACGCTTTTATCCAAAGCAACTTACAAATGAGGACAATAGAAGCAATCAGAGTCAACAAGAGAGCAACGATAATGTAGTAAGTAGTGTAACTATTTCAATTAAATTCAAACATTTAAAGCAGGCAGTGCTAACCTTACAGTAGTACTAAACACTGTCAGACTTTCAGAATCCTTCATCACTTGAATTAAGCACAGCCACCACAAAATCAAACTTTAGCACGTATTTTTACTCGGACAGATTTAAAATCATAACAAGATATAATTTGAAATCAAATCTTTGCATAGCTATGACAGGAAACACTGGCATCTAACAATGCCTTGGGGGGGGGGACAGTTAATTAAAAAAATAAAGCACATACACAAACAATTATCAAAGAAACATGTGTCCTATTTTGTGTCCTAAACATTGGTGTGTCTCATAATTTAGAGCAGTCAATGCAATTTATGAAAGAAATCAATAAAAGCGGTATGTGTGTGAATATATTCAGATGTAACACTCATTTGTACCCTTACCAAAAAGTAGTACAAAACTTCAAGTTTATTTTATTAAGTATATTTAAGTAAAGTTCAAGTATATTTTTAAGTATACTTTATGTAGTAAGTATACAAATATCAGTGTACTAGTAGTAGACGTGTAAGTGTTGCATTCTTTTTTTAAACACTTGAATGTGGGTAAGTTTCATAAATAATAAAAAACGAAAAAGAAATAAACACCATTTTGAACAAAAAGCTGGAAAAAAGACTATGAATTGGATTCAGAATGATCAAAACGTAGATAGAGTCGATCAGCACCCCAAAGCTTGACAGTCATTAACTCTTCATTGGTCGACATTACATCAGCGTTACACAGTTTTGATGCTGTTTTATGTCTGGTGATCGTGTTAGAATACATGTGGAAGCATCTGTTGTTTCGGTTTCTTCTTCACTTGTGTTTTTTGGAAATTCTGTACAGAAGATGTGTACTAGCGCCCCCTACAGTACAACAATGAAAACACAGATTCTAGGACCACAAGTATTGCTCAGATATATTTAGACTTAAGTATAAGTGAAGTATACTTAAATGTCATTTTAAGTATATTTCTGAGAAGTACATACAATTAGACTGAAAGTATACTTTCCTATTTTTTTGTTTAAAAGAAGTACTAATAGCACACTTGAATAAACTTCTTTTTCGTAAGGGTAATCATTAACATTTTCATAAGTAACTGTAATCTAGGCAAATTACACATTTTTTCTCAGTAGTTGTCTCAGTTACATTTATTTTGTAATTAAATTACGTAATTCTGTTACATGTATCTAGTTCGAGGAGGTCTCACACCGGAGACCGGGCTTTCCGTAGACGTGTAGTACTGCTTTAAAATCACCTATGGAGCAGTCGTTCATATAAATGCAAATACCAAAAACCAGTGTGGTTCTCTAATGGCCAGTGCTGATGATACCAATAGAGCACGGTGCAATATAAACAGTGCAGTTTAAAGAATTTCTGAGCATTTGTTTATCTCTGAGAACCGTTTCACCGATCTGTTATGTAATGTCATTCTGTTTGTGAAAGTTCTTATGAAGTGTTACAGGCAGGTGATAATTGTGCAGCTCTGACTCGCGTTGCGCTGTTCACACGAGGAAACCGGATTTAATCAGTCCTGATAATAAAGGGAAGAGACTCGACATCTGAAAAGGATTCGCATGGTTTGTCTGGTCTGTTCGTTCATCGGAGGGTCAGTGCAAAACGATCCCCACCAATTTTCCATGTGTCGCTGGGCCCCGTCCAAGTCCAGACGGGCCCCAGATTATTTAAGGACACAGTCAGTTGTGTGAGTGTCTTCCTAGTTTAGCACTAGACAGCTTGAATGCTCGGTGAAGCTGTTCAAAGGTAACACAAGAGATTCTGGAGAACTGATGGGTTTTAGTGAGATCAGAACCAGACGGTCCAATCAGAGGGGAAATGAAATTAACTTCTATGTATATTTCAAGATCTTCCCTTGTGGTCTTGTTACACTCTTAAAAATAAAGGCTTCAAAGGGGTTTTTTGCAGTGATGCCATAGAAGAACCATTCTGGGTTCCCCCCAAAAAAACCTTTCTTAAAAGAAAATTTTTTCTTAGACTAATGTTTCACAACTGATTTTTCCCACTACACAAAGAACCTTGTATGGAATGCAAAGATTCCATGGATGTCAACGCCAGTAAAGAACCTTTATTTTTTAGAGTACCGGAGGAACACTAACCAATGTTCTCGCAGGAACTTCTGAGTTCCATACCGCTGGTTTCTCCAGAGGATTCTGATTTGAATTCTTAGAGGCTAATGCTTTTAAAAGCCCCATTTGGCAAGCGTCAATTTCTTTGAAGTGTTGATGCATTTCTTATAGAAACAGGAAGTTTATGTGGAACATATATTTTTTAATTCGCTGATCACGTCACAGCTGTGAACTGTGATTGGCTGCTTGCTGTTGGTAGTTGATGGCAGGTGGTATTAGGAGGAGGGGCTTTCTCATTCTAGCGAGCGTCTGATTGGACAAAATATGGCATGAGCTCGTGAGTGCAAGTCAACTTTTTTTCTCGGAAAGGGAAATGCATGCACATTTTTTTTGAGCGCCCTTCTTTATGATGACAGCAGGTGATTGCATCATATAAATGTATATTTTAAGTGCTTCGTATTAAATGATTATCACCCCACGCCACTATGCAAGTGCTCAGTGTGTTATTTTTAAATAAAGTCCCACTGGAGCCTTCACAAAAGAATTTTAGCACTCCAGCGGGAAGACGCGCATTTGCGGCCTGGCAGCAGGATCCATTCTCTTTCCATCAAGCAGTTTTCAGTTTCAGCGAGCGCAGTATGAGAGAATGAGGAGGGGATAGAGTAATGTATATTCATGTTCCATTCACATCAGCTAAACTAATGGCTTTTTCATGCGCTGCGTTTTGGAAGCTCGTGGCGTGTGGAATCATTTACGCATCGTGCTTTTCCATGCGGTCTAGAAAGCGCCCCAGCATTCATGGCCCTGAGTGCATCAACAGGTTACGCTTTCTTATCAGCTCTGGGTGTATTTGCATCCAAAAATGACTGCGTGACATCATTGGAAAGCATTTTTGCCATTCCAGACCTGTTTATCCATTAACCCGGAGCAGAGCGAGATAAAGCCGTGCACCTGCGTTCCAGACTCTCCAGTCGCTGACTGATTGGCACTTGAAAACCCTTCGACTGCCATCGTCACAGTCAGCTTTCCAGAAAATGCTCTTTGTTGATGGAGGAACACCCAGTTAGCAGATGGTGACAGTCTCCTGGTTAACAGTATCTGGCTTTTGGAAATCACGGACGGCCACGGCTGCCAGAGAGCGATGGACGTGGATCAGAGCTGCAGAAAGCGGCGCTTCTGATATGTTTAATAGTAAGAAGGTGATGTAATTTCCAAGCAAAGCAGAGATCGCATTTGCAGGCCAAAACACACTAACACACACACACAAACACACACACAGTTTTTCCGTCTCTTCATCTCTTATTTCGCAGTCACGTGAGCGCTCGAGTCAGCAGCAGGCTTTTGCACATTATCTCATCTCGCAGTCTGCGGCCTTTCAGCCGTCGTGTCATTCGTTTGAGGGATTCACTTAAAGACACTTAAAATAACCGACTGCAGGAGTCAAACAGTCACTTAGCGTGGGTCACAGCCTATTACACAGCTCTTGATAAATGCACTCTAAATATTTACCGCAAAAACCATTTAACCCTTAAAGTTCTGAATATAATAGGCTGATTCTTCGGTGAAGGAAACTATTAAGTGCTTGAAATGTTGCATCTCAATATCTATTCTTCCAGGATTAGATATTTAATCAACTTTTTCATTGATGTTGGTATATTGTAAGGAGGTGTGATGGTAATGACATTTCTCAGTAATTGGAGAAAACATATTGGATAAACCTTGGTGTTCCTAATACAAGTAGTTAACTTTCTGATCTTCAAACTGTCAGAGAGCGCTACGGTGATGTATTTTTGTAGCCCAACCTAACAGTTCGCATCACTCTTGGTTCCCTCCACAAAAACCCAATAGGATTTCTCTATTACATTTTGGATTATTGCAGGAAATAAGCTCTGTTAGTTTATGATCCTTACACATTTTGTCCATCATGATAATCTTCACAAATGAACACAACTTTTATGAAGCCTAAGTACAATCGCCAGAAGTCAAAAGCTAAACGTGGGCTATAAACAAACTAAACCACAGTCACATGACTTCAACTTTAAACTCTTTCATACTTTATTTCACAACATTATCCTTTTGGGTAAGGTATAAAGTATATAAAGTGGTATAAAGATGTTTTAATTTGAGTTTTTATTGAAGGTTCTGTTCTAAAATGTCAAAAATATACTTTTTGTATAAAACTACACATCATAAATATCAATACCTCCTTTAAAAAAATAAAATAATAATAATAAATAAAATGTAAAAATCATGATAAAGAAATGATGAAAGGAAATGATGAAAGTAACATAGTTATTATCGTTAACTAGAACTATTAAAACATTATTGTTTATTGAAATAAAGCTCAAATAAAATACAAATATTAGATGAAAAAAAAAACTGAAAGTTGAAGCGCTAAAATTACTAACTGGAAATAACACCTAACAAACCTAAATGGTGATGTTTACATAAAACCCATACCAAGATAATTTTAAAAAATGACTGATATCTGATAGTATAAAAATAAAATCTGACTTAAAATCACAATAAAACTATAGCAAGTATCTAAATAATACTGGTAGCGCTTTAAAATAAGATCAAATTTGTTAACATTAACTAATATTAAATACAAATAAGCACTATATTTGTTACAGTATTTAGTGTTAGTTAATAAAAATACTAGGGATGCACCGATATGAAAATTTTGGCCGATACTATAGCAAGTATCTAAATAATACTGGTAGTGCTTTAAAATAAGATCAAATTTGTTAACATTAACTAATATTAAATACAAATAAGCACTATATTTGTTACAGTATTTAGTGTTAGTTAATAAAAATACTAGGGATGCACCGATATGAAAATTTTGGCCGATACCGATAACCGATTACTCTTTATTTTTGAAAGCCGATAACCGATATGTTGGCCGATAAATCTATATCCAAATTGTTATATACTTTTTGAGAGCCTGATTACAAAAAAGGTCTCATCATTAAAAGCCACATCCCAAACACTTCAACATAAGCAGCCTAGTTTGAACGGTGTACGTTTTAAAAATATTTTTACTCTCCCATTACCAAATTTAGTCATAAAAAAGTCTTACAAATAAATAAAATAATGCATAAATAATGCAAACAAGTCACTGGACATCATTACACGTGTAAAGAATCAAAATGAATGCGCCATAGATCAATAAAACGGAATAGCCTCTGCACGGACAATAATTAAATGATTTTAATTACTAAACCATATTGTTGATGAAAATAATAAGAGAAAAATACAAGTGGTTGTTGTTATTAATAATATATCAATGATTTTGAAAAAGTAACAAATGAATACCACTGTTTTAAATAGCAGCCATTGAGCTGCACGTGCTGAAGCTGAAGAGCTGAATGAACACGGTAAACTGAAGCGTTTTGCTGGCAGCTTATTTAACTCAAGGAAATGCATCCTGAGATTAATATTAATACAACATAAACATAATATTACAACTTATATATGTACAAAATGACGCAGTTATTGCATGCTATAGTCAGAATGTGTGATCCTGTTGTGGATGCGCTCTTCCCATAACAACGCGCTGAAACACAGCAACTAAACCCAAAGAATGCACAACGTTTTATTATAATAATGTTCTCATTAGAATGTTATATACACGACATTCCCAATCATAGTTATTAATGTTGTGCACTGCTGTTTGAGCTGCGTGTGCTGAGCTAAAGATGATCACCGGTAAACTGAAGCGCTCTTTTAACTTAACCAAACGCATTCTATATGAGATAAATCAGATATACATCAAATAAACACAATATTACAACGTACAATTGCACAAAAGGCTGCAAACGAACAGCGCACATCTGAAGTGTCTCTGAAGGAAATAATGCATTATTTATCGGCTTTAAGATATCGGCCAAATTTTCTTATCAGGCCGATACCAATAACAGAAAAAATGAGCCGATATGGGCCAATACCGATATGGTGGCCGATATATCGTGCATCCCTAAAAAAAAACCTTGCCCTGTGCCAAAAAATAGAAATAATATTATATTATATTATTGATTGTTAGATATTATAACACACACACGCGCA
>NW_015505299.1:1558683-1571988 GCF_001515645.1 Sinocyclocheilus grahami | reverse complement strand
AGGAACAGTGAAAGTAAAGCTTCTGGAAACAAACGCTCCTCAAAAGATCCTGAGGATCAGATTTGAGACTCTAAAACATGATTGATGGAGAATCAAGTAAAGCTGAGCTGCTTCAGTCCAGTAAGTGTTCATCTGGAGATATTACTGACGTTATTCTGACGCTTACTTGGCCAAAATCAGTCAAGATTTGACACGAGAAGCTCGAGCTGAAGTTACACTAAAAGAGCTTTGACTACAACTCTAAACTATCAATCAGAGACAGAAGACATGAGGAGATCGAGTGTGAAACAGCTTTAACAGCAAAGTTTGATCATGTTGATCATTTAGAGGCCTTCGAATATGATACAGTAGGCTTTACAGGGTTAAGACTTTATTTTTCCAAGAAGATTTAGAGGATTTACGATCAGGCCCAGATGGGATTTCTGGACATTTCCTCTACTAATTTTAAAGGGAAAATCTGCAGATTTCTGTGGAATGGATGTACATGAACAGTATGTGAAACTGAGCTGAGCGTATGACAGTCTCACTGGTAGCTGCAAGCATTATAAAGCCAAAACTATTTCATAAACTCACACAAAGCCTGAGGTTGTGTATGTCTTTGAATGATGGGAGTTACAGCGCTTTCTGCAGATCAGTCAAGAGTAGATGCATTTATAAAAATAAAGGATCATTAGAAGAAGAGATGTTGGAAGAGACATCAATTTCTGTTTCACTGAAAAAAAAAGAAATTGCAACAAGATCACTTGCAACTTGTAAGCCAGTCGTATAGGAGTAGATGCATTTATAAAAATAAAGGATCATTAGAAGAAGAGATGTTGGAAGAGACATCAATTTCTGTTTCACTGAAAAAAAAAAGAAATTGCAACAAGATCACTTGCAACTTGTAAGCCAGTCGTATAATGAAGTACACAACAGTCATTCAGCATTGAGCAGATATTTAGTTAATGCTGCATGGTATTATACAAAACAAATATTATTCTATGCATTAATATTCTTCACACTTTAATGGAAAAATAAAATAATATAAAGAGACTTTGTTCAAAAAACATTAAAAAAATCCCCAATTGTAGTGTATAGTGAAATTTTTAACAATTAACCAAATATTAATGCCTTTTTAATTATCAGTTAAAGTGATCAGTTGTTTTCTATAGTACTTGGTTTAATTATCGGCAATGCTTTAGCACATAAGTAGTTCATACGTACAACACATCCTTCACATTTCAGCCTCAGATACTAGAGTTTCCACACACAGAACAAACACAGACACGAGAGAAAGATAATGGCACTGTACTGAACTCAGATCGAGCGCGAGCCTTTTACAGGCCTGATCTGTATTCCAGGTGCTGATGGATTATACAGAAGAACATTTGCACAATTGCAAGCGAACAAAAGAAGCATTCTGAGAAACTCAGAGCTTTACTTTCACATGCCGAAGCCTCTGACCGCAATATAAAACCCTGCCACTCGTTATATAACAGATTCATTCCCACAAGTATATATTCTATAGGTGTTGTATTTACAGTGGGGATTTTCGCTCAGTTTCCCCCCGAATCTCCGGTGGGAGCCTGAGAGCCCTGATGGGGTTCCAGTATTTCCAGCAAAGGAGCCGTCGGTCTCAGGCCTCCCGTCAGAAGCTGCTTTGCCCCGCAGGAGAGAGCGCCGGGGTCAGGCGGGGCGTGAAGTAAGCGTTTCGCCCCCACACGCTGGCCTCGGCTCTGGCGTGGGCCGCTCAACTGCTCTCCACGGACCTCCGCCCCCAGCTGCGGTCTCACAGGATGCTAGATTAGGTCCTCGCAGCGCTCCAGAACCTACTTATCCCAGCCTGCTTTTCATGGGCCAAGCAGTGGTGGGGCCTCCATGCTCCGGAGCCACGGCGGATGCTGATTTTATCTGGCAGACTGAAGCATCAGACAGTCAGGGGCCGCATTCTTACAGCTGCTTTCAAGGGTCTTCTGATTTTCTACTGAACTTGTAGTGAAGACGACAAATGAGATAACTTTGTAAGAAATGAAATGACTCTGATTTCCTCTATGCATCCACAGTTAACAAATTAGTAATTCCTGTGAAAATGTTAGGAGCACCTTCTGATCAATGACAGACATTAACTTTACAATTACAGGCCAATACTTATCCCCTTAAATTGATTTCCTAGGGCATCTTTTACCTTTATAAGGGTTTTCTCTAACCTTATTAAATGTACACTGGGAACAAAAAGTACATTTCACAAACAGTTACAAAGACACGGCAAGTAACACATTAAATTAAACATAAAGTTTAAAAAATACACTGAAATGCCATTTTCTTGTATAGTTTTCGCCATTAATATTTGTTTTATTTAGAATTTAAATTTAAGCCATTAAGTCGATAAGATACAAAAAGGTGTTACCAGTCAAATGAAATCAGTATAAACAGAATTCATCTTTAGACTGCAGAAGCGGCACAGAAGCTGCATCTGAAGTGGCATTTATATGCATTTATTTAGACTGTTTAACACACCTGACATTAATGCATTAATGCAATGTTTTCCATATGAAATTTTGAATATAGAAATATGATGGGAAAAACATGAAATGATACTTTGCTGACATTGAAACTGCCAATAAGTGGCAGAAAGTTAGTCATAATGAGTGAGTCATTGATTCAATTGATTCGTTCAGAATGGCTGATTCATTCATGAATGAAGTAAGTGACTCTCTTTATGAATTCATTGACTCAAATGATAAAGCTATTAAAATGAAAGTAATTATGTCTGAAAATATTCTTTATATAAAATATCCTTGTGTTTATATAACTTAATCACTATTCATTTAAAATAATCTAATCGAATGCGTGTTATTTTCTTTAGAAATAAATTATGCATAATTCAGAGGTGAATATTATTTAATAGCATGAAATACAAAATATTATTAAAACAAAATATAGTAAATTAATTTCATTCAAAATAAAAATTGTATGCTTGTTGCCTGTGGTCTGATTTCACCGCCAAGGATCAGAAGTGGTTAAGGATTAATGCATCTGCTTCTTTAACAATCACATTAACGATTCTTTGAGCTCAGAAATGACACTGCTTTAAGTGTCTGGAGGGACACGGTAACTGCTCTAGGTTGATTTTGAGTTGGACATGACAACAGTAATGACTTCAGTCAGTGATTCAGTCAGTTATTAAACTGATCAAACCCATAACTCATGCATTTGAGACCGAGGAGTGTTTTTGACCGATTCATTAAAAACAACTGTGTGAGTCATTCATTTGTGAATCACACATCCTGTGAGGATATTATCTTTGCATCTTTTTTTTTTTTTTGTGCATATTTGATTCAGACTGCAAACTCAAACTGGGTGATGATGATGCACTTATTTAGCTGAAAAACATTAAGTGTGGAATGTTGAACACGAAATTCATACACTAGACCTACACTTTAAAAAATGCTGGGTTAAATACAACCCAGTGCTGGGTAAAATAGGGACAAACCCAACAATTGGGCTGTTTTGACCAAGCATTTTTTAGAGTGTACAGTGGAGTAAATAGTGCATAGTGTACAGTATTCATCATGGAGAAGGCAATCCCAGAATGCAATGTGAAGTGATTAGCAAAAAATATATCCAAAGGGAGAGAAATGTCAATTATAAGTAGAATTGTTCTCCTTTTTGGCATTACTACAACAACAACAAAAAACATGTATCATAGGTTTTTATGATTCTGAAGAATATGTATGGTATTATGATTATGCACTGTAGTTCTTGGTCGCACTTGCACTGTATTTGTGTTAACTCAGTTTCTAAATGATGTTTGATGGTGTCTGTAGTTTTATTATCACCATATTAAAGGGGTTCTATTATGCTCTTTTACAAAGTCTTGAGTTGGTTTTTGGGGTTTACTAGCATAGGTTTTCATGCTTGATTGTCCCAAAAACGCATTATATTTCACATATTTTACATTATTGCAGCACCTCTCTTCCCAGTCTGTCTCAAACAACCTGGGGTGCGTTTCCCAAAAGCATTGTTAGCTAACTATAGATGCAAGTTCCATTGAACTCTGTTTGTAACTACAGAACTTTTGGGAAATGGACCCCTGTTTAGTTCCTGTTTCAATGAAGCCTCTCCTTCCGAGATACAAAATGTGCTCTGATGGGTTAGCTGGCCCAGTGTGTTGTGATTGGTGAACCGCTTCTAGCGTGTTCCGGAAATGGCACACCCCTTACCATAACAGCGGGTTTCATCTCCTCACCTGTAAATATTAACGATGGCGTAAATTTTGCCAGACCAATTTGAGCCTGATTGAGACCCTGAGAATGTTTAGGACAAGAAGATCATGAGGAACCTTTGCAAGCACAGATTTTACAGGAGTGGTATGTTGTTGTTTTTTTTACAGTCTATGGCATAGACTGTAAAAAAGATGGACAAAGCGTCTTCACTTCCTTCCACTATAGAAACGTGAAGCCAAAACATCCCAGTATGACCACTGTCATCTTGCGAAAATTACGTCATTTGGAGCCTGAGTCTGAACTGCGCAGTAGTGAATCATTTGGAGCTTGTGTCTGCGCAGTAGTGAATCATTTGGAGCTTGAGTCTGCACAGTAGTGAATCATTTGGAGCTTGAGTCTGCGCAGTAGTGAATCTTTTGGAGCTTGAGTCTGCGCAGTAGTGAATCTTTTGGAGCCAGAGTCTGCGCAGTAGTGAATCGTTTGGAGCCCTTGGAGCCTGAGTCTGCACTGCGCAGTAGTGAATCGTTTGGAGCCCGAGTCTGCGCAGTAGTGAATCGTTTGGAGCCAGAGTCTGCACAGTAGTGAATCGTTTGAAGCCCTTGGAGCCTGAGTCTGCACTGCGCAGTAGTGAATCGTTTGGAGCCCTTGGAGCCTGAGACTGCACTGCACAGTAGTGAATCGTTTGGAGCCAGAGTCTGCACAGTAGTGAATCGTTTGGAGCCCGAGTCTGCGCAGTAGTGATTAATTTGGATATCATTCGTATACATGGAGAGGGCAGGATTTATGACCTATACTGCAGCCAGACACCAGATGGCTCAACAAGGCCTCGTCCCCCCCTTTGCTTTGCATATTCTGTGGGTGGGAATTATTTAAATGAGTGACATTGTGACTACAATATCTGGAAGAAGTGCGCTGTAGTCCGACTCCGAACAAGCCATTTGTTCTTAAAAAGTGTTTTCTGTTAAACAGAATATCTGCCTTTAGTGGACTTTGAGCTTTGTAACCTTGCAGATATTTTTTATGCTCAAACAGCAAAATTAAACACTAACTAAAGTTGAAAAAGCATAATAGGACCCATGTAAGGTCTGCTATAATTACAACAACATATAAAAGTGGATGAGGAATGAATTAAGGCGACAATCAGAGCTGATTCTGGTAATGCAGTATCTCCTGACTGTTTTTCTCTGAGATGTAATACACTGAAAAAAAAAAAAACTGGTGCAGGAACACTGGGTGTTTGAAACAGTTTTCACTAAGAAAATGTATTCCAACAAATAATTCCATAGAAATGGCAAGTAACATTGAATTAAATGTGATTTTTTTAAGTAGACAGACTGAAATAGTATTTTCTTGTCAAATATACTCCAGTGATCTTTTTACAGTGGACAATATGATGATTGCTCAGTTTCTCAGGATTCTTCCATAAGCTCTTGTGATGTGCCGTCAGATTGTCTCGTTGCACCTTCATCGCACACGCGTTCTGATGAGATTAAGGCCTCAGCGCTCTGTCTAGTAGCGGTCGGACGCTGCGATCATGGGAATGCGCTGCCGTATGGAATCTCACTTAGTTCTGGGGGCCTCGCGGGTGTCTGAGGTTTTGGGAACGCGCTGGCTGGAATGCACCGCCACTGTGGGCACTCAGACTCTTGGCCCTCAATGAAAGAGGGGTGTCCGTATCTAGTGGCAACGCCTCTCCTGGGACCCGAGCTGCTTTTGCTATAACAGATTGAATACACAGATGCTCCAGGAGACGGAGAGCTGGAGCTGCTGTATGTGCCGGGCTTCAGGAACGCTCTTCTACTTCTCAACAGGAATAAGTGCTGCTGAAGCTGAATCCAGACGTCAGCGTGAGCTCTGGTCCACTTTGCAGCGAGACATAATATGCAGTTCTTGCTTTGGGGTGCTTTTATCTGAAACCGACGATACTGAAATAATAGCACATAACAAAGTGGTAAACTAATGCTGCAGAAATCTCAGAAAACAGCTGTATTGACAACACGAGTGGAAAACGTGTGTAGATGTTAGAATGTCCATCTGTTATTACATTTTCAGGCAGGGCAGACCGTATGGTTGTGGGAAGATTGTCAACTCCAGTGACTAGTTGTTTCTCAGAAAAGCTCGCTGTATCACGACTAGAAACCTGAGCACACTGACTCATTGTGTAAAGACTGGTTTTGTTTTGAGAAAGCGCTTGCTGTTTTGTGTGTGCAATACACATCAGACGCTCTGTGAACTCGTGTGCTTGAGTGCTTTAAAGTGAACATTTAAGGTTTCTAATGCGAGCCCTGTGTGTCAGTTTTAGACTGACTGTGCTTCTGCTGCGTCCTCAGGGATGGACAGTGAGTACGAGGATTTGGGTCGACTAAAGAAGCAGAAGGAGCAGCTTCTCCCTCATCTGATCCTGATGATGCTGCCTCCACACCGGCTGGACGTGCTGCCCACCTCTAGACGACGCAAACGCGCGCTGGACACCAACTACTGCTTCTCGTGAGTGTTTCTTCAACATAATAATCATAATAACCTGTTTGAAACCGTTTGAAGTCATCATCACACAGTAATGAGTTCTGCAGGGATGATGTGTTTTTGTAGGACAAACCAGTTTGCTTTTTAGCACTTCTGGTTCTGTTGCCCTGAAGTCAATGTTTTTTTAATGGGTCTTTGGTTAAATGTGACCCTGGAGCACAAAAGCAGTCTTAAGTCGCTGGGGTATATTTGTAGCAATAGCCAACAATACATTGTATGGGCCAAAATTATCCATTTCTCTTTTATGCCAAAAATCATTAGGATATTAAGTAAAGATCATGTTCCATGAAGATATTTTGTAAATTTCCTACCGTAAATATATCAAAACTTAATTTTTGATTAGTAATATGCATTGCTAAGAACTTCATCTGAACAACTTTAAAGAAGATTTTCTCAGTATTTTGATTTTTTTTGCACCCTCAGATTCCAGATTTTCAAATAGTTGTATCTCGGCCAGATATTGTCCTATCCTAACAAACCATACATCAATGGATAGATTATTTATGCAGCTTTAAGTTGGTGTTTAAATCTCAATTTCGAAATAATTGACCCTTATGACTGGTTTTGTGGTCATGGGTCACAAATGTCTAAAGTAAGGTCTGTGGTGAACACAAGCTCAATATAGTCTCCCAAGATATTTTGAAAGCTTTTACGCATCTTGAAAAAGGCGGTTGCTAACAAGTGTCTAAATGGGACTACAGTGGGCTGCTGGCAGTGTAACTTGAACAGGTAAACTCATCTAATCTCTAGTAGCTTTCACACTCATTGTGTGTATAATCGCACTCTTGCAAACCATTCTAATGCAAACTTTTAGGGAAATAGTGTTCAAATAAAGACTGAAGCTTAATGGTGGTGACGCTGAAGTCATGTGATCATGGACTAGTTCGTTTATAGCCTATGTTTAGCTTTTAACTTCTGATGGGATTGAGGCTTCAAAATGCAAGTTTTCATATTCTTAAAAGGTGTTAGTCTCAGAGCTTATTTCCTGCAATAATCCAAAAGCCAGTGGAAGAATCCTCTAGGGGTTTTGTGGAGGGAACCAAGTTGATGCAAACTTATGGGTTGGCCTGCAAAAATACAATATAATACAATGTGAAAGAAATCGAACAATAATTTTGAATCTGAAGTGTCGCGAATCTGGAGCTCCAGTCATTGATTAAATTCCCAGGGAATGCATGAACTCGAATACCTCGAGTGCAATGCAAGCCACTTCGTATACAAGCATCTGCCAAATGCATAAACGTTAATGTTATTCTGTAGACAGGAATGCAAGCTGAATTAGATCTGCTCTCTTCTCAAAGATGGCAAAATCCAAATTCACATCCCTGCTTCACGTTGCAGTAAGCAGCAGCGCACCTCATGTGTCTGGAGAGATTTTGCTTGTAAGAATTAACTTTTTAATTGGCACCTGACTGCTCGAAGCGAATGGGAGGCTCTGCAAGAGCTTGCAAGTTTAGATTTGTCCCAGTATGCTATGTAGTGCACTGGCTCTTTAGTGTGTTGCTCTCTGTTAGCACTCCACACCTGGGTCGGATCCAGGAGGGAAAAAATGACACACCTTACAGTGGAATTTCTGAGCCTCAAAAGACTGTCTGACGTGTTTATAAGGCCATACAGAACCGAAATAGAAGTCTCCAAAACATCCAAGTGAAAAGTGCATGGAAACGTCTCTGAATGAATGCAGAATCCACAACAGGAGCCAAAGAGCACGAGGATGTGAACAGACAGGTGTAGAAAGTGACGGCTTTCCTTCTGCTTTCAGAAACTACGAGGAGAACTGCTGCGTTCGGCCGCTGTACATCGACTTCCGGCAGGATCTGGGCTGGAGGTGGATCCACGAGCCGAAAGGGTATCACGCCAACTTCTGCTCGGGGCCGTGTCCGTACCTCCGCAGCGCTGACACCACGCACAGCTCGGTGAGAGTCTCCTTCAGATTTCATCATTTACTTACCTTCATGCCAGTTTAACCCGACTGACTTACTTTCTTTTGTGGGAAAAAGAAGACCGTTTGAAAAATGTCCAAGCTGCTCTTTTCAATACAATGAATGAAAGAGAAAGAAATGTCCAAAGATGCACCATGAAAGTCGAGGTGTAGTCGAGACCCAAGACTAAACCCTTCTGAAGTCACGTGATGCTTTGTGTGAGAAACAGTCGTTATTCATTGAAAATCTTCCACTGCATTGCAGATTCAATTGTGTTTGCATTAATACAAATTTGACGCTTCAAGACACGTCACATCAGATGAGAGGTCAATGATGCCAAATGTGACCCTGCAGCACAAAAGCAATGTTAAGTCGCTGGGGTATATTTGTAGCAATAGCCAACAATACATTGTATGGGTCAAAATTATCGATTTTTCTTTTATGCCAAAAATCATTTTGAATATTAATTAAAGATCATGTTCCATGAAGATATTTTGTAAATATCCTACTGTAAATATATCAAAACTTAATTTTTGATTAGTAATATGCATTGTTAAGAACGGCATTTGGACAACTTTACTTTAAAGATGATTTTCTCAATATTTAGATTTTTTTGCACCCTCAGATTCCAGATTTTCAAATAGTTGTATCTCGGCCAAATATTGTCCTATCCTAACAAACCATACATCAATGGAAATATTTTTATTCAGCTTTCAGATGATGTATAAATCTCAATTTCTAAAAATGGACCCTTATGCCTGGTTTTGTGCTCCAGAGTCACAAATGTCAACGGTTCTCGTGCAACTCACGTCTGACCAGAGCTATCTTTAAGTTTTAATATGTAGAATTTCAAAATTCAATTTGAGAGCTACATTAGATACAACACCATTACCATTGTGTCCCTGGTCCATTTAGACTTTACATTTCAGTCTGTTCCTCACAAGCATCATCATAGGCCTTGAGAAGACTTCAGAAGAAGAAAAAAATCATACGGACTATGGTGCTTTTCAGATTCTTGACACGGTCTGTCTCTATTCATGCTCATTGTATTGAAAATGGAGGCATGAGCATTGTGCTTAATACCTTTTGTAGCGATGCACATGAAAGCATAAAGTGTTCAATCACCCAATTATCCAAATTGAATTAGCAAAACATTCCGTAAAAGCTGAAACAACAAAATCACTAATTGCATCAATCTTTTGTGTTCCATGGAAGAAAGCCATAAAGGTTCGGAACGACATGAGAGTGAGCAAATTATTAATTTGAATATCAATTGATGACAATTTGATTTGATGGCATCAGGTGAGAACAAAATTTGGTCTAAATTGATCTCAGTACTATACACTATTGCTGCTTTATTGAATGTTTCATTACTGATGGATTTTACACTTGACAATTTTTACATCTGTATTGTAGAAAGCGCTGTAGAAATAAAGAATGACTTGACTCTCAATGTGTTTCCCTGCAGCTGCTGAGCCTGTACAACATGCTGAACCCCGAGGCGTCCGCTTCCCCCTGCTGCGTTCCTCAAGACCTCGAGCCGCTCACCATCCTCTACTATGTGGGCCGAACGCCTAAAGTGGAGCAGCTCTCCAACATGATCGTCAAATCCTGCAAGTGCAGCTGAGGGGCCCGAGACCCCAGCACTGAGCCCGACGCGGGTCCCAGCGCTCGAGGGGCATCAGGAAGGGTGCGTGCCAGGAACTGGACTCTAAATGAATACCTCCATACATCCTTCTCACCCACATCCAACCCGGGAGCAAGAGGCTTCTCTAAGCACTAGAAAGTTGCGTTCCAAGACGACTACGCTGCCCAACGATCCCTCGGACTTCTAGTTTGACGTTTGAAGTGACTTGTCCACTTGTAATGTGTAATTTTTGGTCAGCTCTATACCTGCGAACCTCATGGGCATTTGTGAACTCTGACCTTCGTAACATCTACAGAAGCGGCTTCACTGAGGACGACACACGTGCTGGATCGACATACACTGACCGAACGAGAGCAGACGTTAGCCAATCCTTGTGTTTTTGTATAACGATGTTCTAACATAACTCATTTGAGCACTGCATTTCCCCGACCGAACTTTGTAACGCAGTAATCGACACGGTCTGTCTAACGTGACGTGTTAATGTTAATACAAACATGCTGGAAAGAAATCTTTTGACTAATGTTTACCTCTGTCACTCGGCAGAAGTTTTAGGGATTTGTATAGTTCTTCAATGAAGCTGACGTTTGGAAACACAATCTGCTAATGTTTTTACCGCTATTACTCCCGAAAACACTTTTTTTTAATTAAACAGTCTTGGACGAAAAGAGTTTGTCATGAGTTTCAGAAAATCCACATCTTCTCGCCTATTATAAAGAGTGAACACACAAGAGTAGCAAATGCTGATTGCATAGCTTGCTTTAACAACCAATTTTTTTTCTTAAAACAGAAGTAATCACAAAAAGTAGCTGACATTTCTTTCAGTTTACGGATACAACTGAATGCTAAACAGTTACTGTAGCATAAACGCACAAATAATTTGTCATGATTTTAAAGGTCAATCAAGTTTCATGACTCACATCTGGTCATGCAGTAACAATGGAGGATATTCAAGTAAACTCAGGAGAGAAAATGCAATACAAATACTGTACAAACTAAAACAGTAAATCCTGAGAATAAAACTATGTTGCATTAAGACAATCTTGCATAATCGGCCTCATTCATGAAACGCAAAATGAATTCATGGAAATTGTTGTTACATCAATTCAATGCAACAGTCTAGGTAAGAAGTGTGTTCTGTTCCTGCTGCATGAATGAGGCCCTGTCATTCATTCATTTTTGGCCAGGTACTTAAAAGTGAAACGTTAAACTAAAATCAAACTGAAAACGCAATGTCGTCCCTTCAGCACAGCAGAGTTGATCACGGTGCATCAAGTATTACCAGGACATTGGTCAAAAATGGTCAAGTCTTTAGCTGCAGAAGAAACTCATCGCAGGTGTGGATTCTAGGGCTGCTCCAGCGGTTCCTCACACCTGAATGAGGCACTGGCAGAAGTCAGCAGAAGTCGCTAGCGATCATTAGCAAGCAGTGCTGAAAGCTCTTTACTCAGGAGTCTAAATCTTCTATCTGTACATGTAAACATGGATAAGCGTGATGGGCGCTCTCGTCTGTTGCTGTGCGTTTCGCCCCATGTGCTCGTGTCGCAGCTGTTGCGAGCCGTCAGTCCGCGCGCCCTTCACATGGCATCAGATGTGGGGTGAAAATGAAGCCTGGACAACTGCGCATATGGGAGAGGCAGGACGCCTTCAGACTGCGGAACCGATCCAATCAAAGCAAAGGATTTCACGTACAATCACACAAACTCAGAAAACACACATAAGGCCAGTTAGGAGGGAAATATTGATTATTAGAAAACTCCATATTGACATTCATGAGGTGTCTGTGTTTTGAGCAGGACGTGGATCTCTCGATCTCAAGATGTAAAGCGATACCAGAGAGCAGCTGATTGGTACGGCTGACCTTTGGCCTCATTCATCTGTTCCTGGAGCCCTGAGTGTGGAAGAGTTTACTGTACACTGACAGACCTGCGAACAAACACATACACTCATGCACACACGCACACACACACACACACACACACACGCACATACACACACACTCATGCACGCATGCACACACACACACACACACACACACGCACATACACACACACTCATGCACGCATGCACACACACACACACACACACACACACACACGTAGGAGATGTAATTGAAGTTCAATCTGATTGTAGTTCTGAGCTGGAAACTAAATGATAAAACCTCTAAAAGAGTCGATGATTATCTTCACATACACCATGATAAATTCCAGGGGGTTTATTTTGATTTAAACCCTCGAATCCAATAGTGTTTTATAGGGAAGATGTTTCAGAACAGCTTTTCTATTGCCAGCTTGCATCATTTCAAAGGTGTTTTCAATCTATGAAATAAAAATGATACTCTTTTGCAATGTTTGACACTTTTTAGTCGAACAAATAATCAACCATCTCCACTTTTCACTGCATGTTTTTTGGTCACACTTTAGTTTGGGGACTATTTCTCACTGTTAACTAACTATTAACTATGCCTTTTGCTTCAATAAACTCCTAACTTGCTGCTTATTAATAGTTAGTAAGGCAGTTGTTAAGTTTAGTTATGGGGTAGAGATTAATGGATCTAAAATATGATCATGCAGAATAAGGCATCAATATGTGCTTTAGAAGTACCAATAAACAGCCAATATATTAGTAATAGGCATGCTATTACACACACACACACACACACACAATAAGCAACTAATTAATTGTGAGAATTGGTCCCTAAACTAAAGTTTTAGCATGTTTTAATCTTATAACAGCAGACAATGTTTTAAGTGACCCTCTTAACACACAAAGAACAAAAAATGCAATTCTTGTGCAAATGTGTTCTTCTGCTTTTTGGCAGTAAAACCATATGCCTGAAGCTTGGCTACACCAAAAAAAACGGTGCAGATTTTCAGAGCCAGTGACCTTTCTAAACACATCTGATTGGTTACACGTGCGACTGGTTATAATGATCAACACTGTAAAAAACAACACGTGACAACACATCTTTGACAAATGCAGATGTAATATAATGCCACAATTGACACTT
>NW_015505299.1:1494889-1558673 GCF_001515645.1 Sinocyclocheilus grahami | reverse complement strand
ATTAATAGTTAGTAAGGCAGTTGTTAAGTTTAGGTATGGGGTAGAGATTAATGGATCTAAAATATGATCATGCAGAATAAGGCATCAATATGTGCTTTAGAAGTACCAATAAACAGCCAATATATTAGTAATAGGCATGCTATTACACACACACACACACATACACAATAAGCAACTAATTAATTGTGAGAATTGGTCCCTAAACTAAAGTTTTAGCATGTTTTAATCTTATAACAGCAGACAATGTTTTAAGTGACCCTCTTAACACACAAAGAACAAAAAATGCAATTCTTGTGCAAATGTGTTCTTCTGCTTTTTGGCAGTAAAACCATATGCCTGAAGCTTGGCTACACCAAAAAAAACGATGCAGATTTTCAGAGCCAGTGACCTTTCTAAACACATCTGATTGGTTACACGTGCGACTGGTTATAATGATCAACACTGTAAAAAACAACACGTGACAACATATCTTTGACAAATGCAGATGTAATATAATGCCACAATTGACACTTTTCATTCATTTTTTCACATTTCACTTTAATCACAACGATCACAATCGATTTAGTTTAATTGTGCAGGGTCATTTCTTGCTCCCATATCTCGAAAAGAATGCTCGTCACACCTCTCTTCATCAGTTTGCACTGGCTACCAGTAGCTGCTCGCATAAAATTCAAGGCATTAATGTTTGCCTACAAAACCACCACTGGCTCTGCACCCCTTTAGCTAAATTCTTTACTTCAGACTTATGTGCCCTCTAGAAGCTTGCATTATGTGCCATCTCAAAGAGGCACAAAATCACTTTCACTGACTTTTACATTAACTGTTCCCTCCCGGTGGAATGACCTGCCCAAATCAATCCGAACAGCTGAGTACTTAGCCATCTTCAAGAAACGACTAAAAACACATCTGTTCCACATTTATTTGACCCTCTAACTCTACCACTCTCTATTCTAATTCTATTCTTTAAAAAACAAACAAACTTGCCCCTTTTAGACTCGCACTCTATTAATTTATTAACTGTCTGTTTTCTTAAAAAAAAAAAAATAAAACACTAGCTTCTCTAATCTGTTTGTTTTCTTACAATTAACAAAAGCAAAAAAAAAAAAACCTCTAACACTAGCTTGCTCTATTCTTTTTCTATTTTATCCGTTTTCTTTTTATTTATTATATAATAAAAAATAAAAAAACCTTATTGTGTGCGTTAAGCTGAGACTTGTTATAGATAGCACTTGCATATCATTGTTCTCTTGTTGATTCCTCATTTGTAAGTCGCTTTGGATAAAAGCATCTGCTACATGACTAAATGTAATGTAATGAATTTGGGTTGCATTTTTGCCCCAAGCATGTTCATTTCCGGCCCTGATCGCACTGATCTCATGACCTCTCTGCAATCCTACTGACAGAAATCCTTCGTAGCAACACAGAACTTTAATTCCCTTCGTAGTGAATGCATCATGTAAATGTGTCCAAATGAGAACTGTGTGTCATATGAACACATTATTCAGAATATTCTGCATGTCCAAACCAAAGAAAATCAGGGTGCAAACAGTAGCAAAACATCAAGTAGTCGAAGAAACACATTTTTGATGTGCAACACTCACACGACTGAATTTGTATTATTAAATATGTCAAAACTTCCAAAAACCTCTTCGGTATTTTAAATAGTTTCCAGTGTATCTGCTGATCAGTTTGTACACAGGAATATTCCAATAGCTGTGGTGCTTGTGGAAAAAAGACTTAATCAATGGGCCTTAAGGTCAGTGACATTCACAACCCATTTGGACTCCCATCAAAATGGATATTCATTGAAGAGAATATCTAGAACTTAGACTTTATCTATGAGGAATTGACTGGATGGTGACTATATGAAGGTGACAGTATTAACTGAATTAACATGAAACTGACTCGACTGCCTTTTGTAGAACTGCTTATATCTGATCGACTACCTTCACACTGTTATTGACATTAAACAAACCAACACTGAAGTGGCTTGGGCTAAATAATGACATTATTGTCTTTTTAGAGCTGCTTGACATCAGAATCTCCATAGTTGAGTTTCCATTATTAGTTCTGATGTTTTTCTGTTTATCACTGTGAAGCTGCTCTGTATTGTATAAAGCGTTACGGAAATAAAGGTGTCTTGACTTGATGACTTCAGATGACAAAGACAGTCGTTTCAGAGCTGGAGCGAGTTATTACATTCTGAAGGATTATGAAGAAAACATTTATTTTGGAACAACATGCACTAATGATCAAAATGTATTGGGTGCAAAGCAATGCATGTGAACTAGGTCACTGATCCTTTGAGTTCTTTGCTGGTGCATGTGTGTGAAATCCAGATCAAACTCTAAAATCCTGAAATGAGATCTCATCAAGATCCAAATGAAACTGTGAACGTTCTGCAGATCACACTGGAGTGTTTGAGAAGACTGTCCAGCCGCTGCACTGATCCGACAGCAGCAAAGCTGTTCCCAGAGCTGCTGAACACTATTCCCTTTCATTCCCTCTCCACACAATCTGTTTATTTTGGTGCTCTTTTACACCAGAAGGCCTTACGGTACAGGAGAACGAAAACATCACAGCTGGCCACCAAATCAACACAGAGAGAAGACATTATTTTAGAACCATTAGAATTTTTTTAAAATGTTGTAGAACTATATGTGTGTGTGTATATATATATATATATATATATATATATATATATATATATATAGTGCCTTGCAAAAGTACTCTGTCACGTTTTATGTTGCTGCCTTATGTTAAAACTGCTTTAAATTACTTTTTTCCCCACATCAATCTACACCCCAAACACTATAATGACAAAGCAAAAAACAGGTTTGTAACAACTGTGCAAATTTATTCAAAATAAAAACCTGAAATGATTACATTGCATAAGTATTCATACTGGGACACTTGAAAAAGCTCAGCAGCATTCATATCACTTGCAGATGTTCCTACACTTTGAATGAAGTTAACCTGTGGCAAATTCAATTGAATGTGAATGATTTGGAAAGGCACACACCTCTCAATAAAAGGTCTAACAGCTGAAAATGAACATCAGAGCAAAAGCCAAGCCCTGAGGTCAACAGAACTGCCTGTAGAGCTCAAAAACAGAGTTGCATCAAGTCACACATCTGCAGAAGAGTTCACATTGAAGGTTTGCAGAAGCATGTAGTCTCCATTACTCTTAGTGGAATGAGTTTGAAACAACCAGGACTCTTCTTAGAGCTGGCCTCCTGGCCAAACTGTGCAATCGATGGAGAAGGGCTTTGGTTAGACTGGTGACCAAGAAGCTGATGGCCACTCTAGTTAAGCTCTATGATCATATGTGGAAATAGGAGAAACCCACAGAAGGACAAAGATCACTGCAACACTCCACCGATCTGGGCTTTATGGCGGACTCAATCCTCTCCTCAGTGAAGACACATGAAAACCCACTTGGAATTTGCAAAAAAGCACTTAAACTCTCAGACTGTGAGAAACAAGATTCTCTGGTCTGATGAACCTCAGTTCCAAGCATCATGTTTGAAGGAAACCAGCTCTGCTCATCACCTGCAGAGTAGCATCCCAACAGTAAAGTGTTCTGGTCACAGCCTCATGCTCTGGGGATTGGGGGACTCGTCAGAGTAAAAGAAAAGCTCAATGCACCAAAATATAGAGATATACCGGAAGTATAAAAGGAGGAGTGACGACAGTGAAAGACGAGAGAGGACCAGGCCTGGACTTAATTTTTTTTTTTTTTACATTTAAACAAAACTTTAATAAAATAAACAAACACAAAATTAAAGTAAAGCGGTAGCCCCTTGCGGACGACTGCCGCACACAAGGTCCTCTCTACTGTCGTCACTCCTCCTTTTATCCTTCCAGAGCTCCTCTGTGGGACTCGAGACCGGTGAGTGGTGCAGGGGTGCAGGTTTATCAATTACTCCACCGGCCTCGCTCCGTTCCCATGGCTCTTGGCCCCGCCCCCACTCGTCACAGTGAGTGTGTACTCACTTTTGGGAGATACTGTATATAGATAGATAGATCTGTCTGTAAGCAGTAAAAACTGTATAACATTCGTGATTTTCTTCTGATTTTGTGGTGAAATGTGTTCATAAGATTGACTCATATGTGATGCATTTGATGTCAACAGCACACATCAGACACAGTCTCAAAGCAAACTTTAGCTTCTTCAGCAAACAACTCTGATTTTGAGCCAGTATTGAGCCAAAGGTTGAAAATGAAGAGTGAATATCCAGCCAAAGCATTTGAAAGCATTTGGCAGAAATCCGTGTGAGTTTAAAGTCTGGTGAGATGTGGTCCAGTGAAAACAAAGATGACATCACAACAATGGAGGGCTGTTTACGGCTAATGGGCGAGCGGCTGAGCGAGATGAGAGGAGGCGACACTGATGTGTATCGACGGCTGAGCTCAGAGAATGCAGACGTATGGATCAGCGCTAACTCCCTGTCAGAGTCCATCAGAGCCCAGCGCTCTCATCCAGCTAAAACAACAGCGGCTCTCCGTCCTCTACTGCTCAAATGTCTCTCCACCTCCTGTGCAGTGAACAATGGAAAACTGCATCTGTGAAATTCACAAGCGCTTCCCTGCAGATGGAGCTGCAGTTATTGATGGACAGGGGACGTCTATTTAACCGCGCCAAAGGACACTCAAAATCATTTACAGGCCTTGAATAGTAACAACTGATAAAAGACTCCTACTCTGTATCTGTTTCAAGTTACTCCATGTTTCCTTGCTGCTCTCAGGTGCAATTCATGTAAAGCAGTCCAATGACAGCCAATATAAAGAAATTAATACTTTCATCAAGGATGCAATAGAAAAGATTTCTATTTCAAATAAATGCTGTTCTTTTGAACTTTCTATTCATCTGTGAATCCTGAAAAATAAAATGTATCACGGTTTCCACAAAGATATTGTGTAGCACAACTGTTTTCAACATTGATAATAATCAGAAATGTTTCTTGAGCAGCAGATCAGCATATTATACTGATTTCTGAAGATCACGTGACACTGAAGACTGGAGTAATGATGCTGAAAATACAGCTGCGCATCACAGAAATACATTAGAACAGACAGTAGAGAACAATTGAAGCCCATTTTCACCACTGAATAAAAAATGAAAAGGTTACTGCAACTTTTAATCTCGTATGACTTTTTCAGAATTGTTTTCAGAAATATAAAGTCAGAATTGTAAGAAAACAGTCATTCTTGATAACTCACAGTGACAAATTTATATCAAGCAATTCTGACTTCAGACTTCAGAATTGTGAGAAAAAAGTCAGAATTGCTTTATATAAACTTGTAATTGCAATAAAAATGTCAATTGCAAGTTTATATCTCGCAATTCTGACTTACATTATGCAATTCTGAGAAAAAAAATCTCAGAATTGTGACAAGTCGCAATCACCTTTTTGAATTTTTTTTATTCAGTGGCAGAAACTGGCTTCCATAGAAAACACTTATTTTAAATTACACAAATATTTGACAATATTACTGTTTTTGCTGTATTTCTGCTGAAATAAATGCAACCTTGGTGAGAAGAACAGACTTCTTTCAAAAACAGCTCTTCTGAATGATATTACAGTACAACTCAAAATGTGTGTTTAAGCTTTAATATTTCACATCCAACCAATCAAATGCCTGAAATTTTAAATTACACAAATATTTGACAATATTACTGTTTTTGCTGTATTTCTGCTGAAATAAATGCAACCTTGGTGAGAAGAACAGACTTCTTTCAAAAACAGCTCTTCTGAATGATATTACAGTACAACTCAAAATGTGTGTTTAAGCTTTAATATTTCACATCCAACCAATCAAATGCCTGAAATCAGCATAATAAAACATAAAGCTTCTACGCACCAAATCTGACCTCTACATGAACAATGCATGGTTAATGACAGGAGCTTCATATGACAGCAGTCTTGTTTTCCAGGATCAGCAGCTGGTTGAAGCTCACAGCAGCTGTCAGTGGATCAGACATTCAGCTCATGTTCACACAGGTCTACTCACCAACACCAGACAGAAAAAGCAGCTCTCAATGACACGCATCAAATCTCACACTGGAATGGTCACTATGTCCAGCTGCACACACGGACACACCGGCCTCGAACCTGCTGCCAAGATTCCTCATTAAAATACCAGAGGCTGAACTGGCATGAGCCGCAGCATTCAACCTACATGAGTCTGAAGATCAACCTGTGCGTACACAGAACCTGTGTGTGTGTGTTTCCTCACCTGTCTTTGCACACACAGTCTCATAGACCACATGCTGTCCACTGGCGCTGCCCTGACCGGCTGGAGACTCAGATAATGCTTTCCTGTGGACAGAAACAATGATCATTAGCATCACATCACATATCATCCCTCCTGGTTGAAGGGATAGTTCTCATCATCTTAGTGTTTTGTACAAAGTCAATGGTCACTGCAATGGTTTGGTTAACATTCTTCAAAACATTTGTTTTTCACAGATGAAAGATAGACATACAGGTATGAAATGATGACAGTGTGATTATTTTTGGGTGAACTATCCAAGTATTGCCAATGGGACTCTAAAGTGTCTCATTTTGTTTGAAGCCTTCGAAACTGCTTTTTTTTTTTTTACTTCAGGATACTGATTCTACACTGGACATGTGTTGATGAAACAACACAATGCACAAATCATTTATTGTACAAAATTAAGAATACCAAGATTAATATGTATTATTACCACAAATTGCATCAGTTTAATATGCAACAATTAACATCACACAGACACACAACCCATCAATGCCTCATCTGTGTGAGCTTCTGCCTAGGGTATCTGCAGGATTTTTTAAAATCTAATTTAAGGCTTTTTAAGACCTGCGCAAACAAAATGAATACTGTATGAGCAGGGTAGGGCAATGTCTGTAAACCCACATGTTTTCATTGGGCAGACACGTTTATCCAAAGCAAATGACAATACATTTGAGATTTACAAATCAGTTGCATTCCCTAGGAATCTAACCATGACCTTGCCATTGCAAGTGCCACTGCTCTACAGTTTGAGCTTTTTACAGAGATTAATATTATTGTTCTAACTTCTATTGTTGTTCTAGCTGTTTTATTCATGATGTCTGTCAATGTTTGTGTC
Organism: Sinocyclocheilus grahami; assembly: GCF_001515645.1. Taxonomy (NCBI): domain Eukaryota; kingdom Metazoa; phylum Chordata; class Actinopteri; order Cypriniformes; family Cyprinidae; genus Sinocyclocheilus; species Sinocyclocheilus grahami. The sequence continues at coordinate 1,551,556 of NW_015505299.1, read as the reverse complement.
ACGACTCAGCAGTAAAGATCTGATCTACTGAAAACAGCTTGAATTGTATTTATTGCTCAAGATCTACAGCTCATGATATTTAGCTCACTGTAGTTAAATAGATCTGTTTGCACATTCTATATTTCACTGAGACATTTTTTAATTGTAATCATAGGCTGAGTAAAAATATGAATTTGCTGCAGATGCTGATATTTATAAGATGAAATTCTGCTGCGTGTGATGTAAATCAGTGAGATGTTTATAACAGTACAGCAGATACTGACATAAAATGATCTGAATATCAGTCGTCTATATCAGTCTATATCTGCAGTAATCTGTCTCAGTGAGATGAGAGTGAAATGCTCCAAACATATAATGCAGTGATTGAGAGCTGAAGAAATAAAGGCTCCTCAGAAGATGTGAGATGTTCTGGAGGCTTGTGAAGATCATTCCTCCGCTGAGGAACAGTGAAAGTAAAGCTTCTGGAAACAAACGCTCCTCAAAAGATCCTGAGGATCAGATTTGAGACTCTAAAACATGATTGATGGAGAATCAAGTAAAGCTGAGCTGCTTCAGTCCAGTAAGTGTTCATCTGGAGATATTACTGCAGTTATTCTGACCTTTACTTGATCAAAATCAGTCAAGATTTGACACGAGAAGCTCGAGCTGAAGTTACACTAAAAGAGCTTTGACTGCAACTCTAAACTATCAATCAGAGACAGAAGACATGAGGAGATCGAGTGTGAAACAGCTTTAACAGCATCTGATCATGTTGATCATTAGAAATATATCAAATAGGATACAGTAGGCTTTATACAGTTAAGATGGTGTGCAAAGCAGTTCAAAAGTAGTTTAAAAGTGAAAAGAAACATGTTCGAGAGCCTTGTGTTCTTTTAAACACAACCTTTGAGAACAACCCATAAAAACAAACCCCGGCAGAGTATATACACCAATACAGAAACTATAATATATGCTACATACACTATTATACAGTAGAATAAAATTAACTAGGAATTGATTTAGCCATCGTACAGGACAGACAGTGATTATAACAGAAGTGCTGCACAGAATGCCATCATTCTGCTGTTTCTTTGGCTTTTGAGTCGTAAGCCTTGAGTTCAATAGCCCTAATGACCTCCATCATCACGCCGCTCCCCGACAATTAACAAGCAGAATAATGTGGCCTCTCTCACAGAAGGCTTGGCCACTGAGAGCCAGTGCAATTATCTGAGGCAGAAACAGGGCCCAACATGCCTGTAACTTTGCACATTAAATCCGCTAAGCATTTTTTGGGAACAATAAATAAAGCTCAGCTGGTATTATGCTCCAGAAGCAGGACGGGAGCTCGCCAGAGCTGCATTAGCGCACTAATGAGGGTACACAGTTCTCCTGTGTAGGGTCCACAAAGTTGTCCTTTCATTTGGTGGCTCGTTCCCGGGACAGCAGCACAGATGCGTCAGACCTCTCTGCACAGGAAAGGACACTTCAGTGCTTTATTGGTGACTGGAGTTTAGGAGCATTAGTGTTGGTTGGTCAGATGCCGGCAGGCTGCTTGCCAGTAGGCGTGGAACTTGTTAACTCAATGCTCAATACTGTGTAAATTCAGATTCTGCTCGTCCTTAAAAAGCCAAATCCACATAGAGCTTAAAGAAAGCCTTATTTTCTTCTTCTGAGAAACACAAAAGACGATCTTAAGCAGCATGTCTGTGCTCCTGGAAGAGGAGATTTATATTGCCAAGCTCTACAGAGTACAAAAAGCACCATAAGAGTATGCTAATAGTCCATATGACTCATGTACTACAGACTATAATATATGATTTGTTATTGTAAAGTAGTAAATCAAGATTATTGAATATGTTTTACAAAAAAATACTATTTCAGTCTGTCTACTTCACAATTTCATGTTTAATTCAATGTTACTTACTGTTTCTTTGTAATCATTTGTGAAATTTACTAGTAAGTGAACTAAATCCTACATAAATTTTAAAAAAGCCTCTTATTGAGAAACCACAACTAGATTCTAGTGAACTGGCAAATTACAGATCCATTTCAAATCTTCCGTTTATGTCTAACATTTTAGAAAAAAGTTGTGTCTGCTCAATTGTGCTCCTTGCAAAAAAAAAAAGATATCTATGAAGAATTTCAGTCAGGTTTCAGGTCCCATCATAGCAAAGAAACTTAAAATTACAAATGACTTGCTTATTGCAAGGCTGCATCTCATTGCTAGTTTTACTTGATCTTAGTGCTGAATTCGACACTATAGATCATGACATACTAATAGATCGATTACAAAACTATATGGGTATACAAGGGCAGGCTTAAAGATTTTTTAGATCCTTCCTGTCCGATCGCTACCACTGTGTTCATTTAAATGGGGAATCATCTCAGTTAACGCCAGTAAAGTATGAAGTGCTACAAGGATCTGTCCTAGGTCCTCTGCTGTTTTCAATACACATGTTGCCCCTTGGTAATATTATTAGAAAATACGGGATTAGTTTCCATTGTTATGCTGATGATAATCAACTATATATCTCAACAAGACCAGATGAAACTTCTAAATGATCTAAGATAACAGAGTGTGTTAAAAATGTAAAAGATCAGATGACCATATTAGTGTTATATTAGACAGCAACTTGTCTTTTGAAAATCATATTTTACATGTTACAAAAACCATCACGCTCCTTAAGGTCGCAAAACTCTGGACTTTTGTTAGTACCTAGGATAGCAAAGTTCACGAAAGGAGGTAGAGCTTTTACACATTTGGCTCCTAAACTTCCTGATAACGTTTGGGGTTCAGACACACTCTCTCGGTTTAAATCTAGATTAAAGACACATCTCTTTGGCCAAGCATTCAAATAATGCATCTCATAATCTTGTACTGCAGTTATATCTGATCAAATGCACAGTATCATTCTTCGCTTGGTTTGAACGGCAGCTATATGCAAATTTTTCTCTGTTTGCTTCTCTGTTTCTGCCAAGGGATGGGAATGCCGAGGTACCTAGGAATTACACAAGCTTCAGTCTGGATCCAGCCCTTACGAAGATCAGAAATGACCGAACACCTGAGAAGAGAAGATGCCAAACCCCTCATACAAACATACATCCAACATACAAAAACTTTAATTTTCCGTGAAGCTGCTTTGCAACAATTTGTATTGTGAAAAGCGCTATACATATAAACGTGAATTTAATTGAATTGAATAGATATTCAGCTCATGCACATAAAGTATGGGCCAAACCTTATGCCTTCAGAACACTTGGACTATAAATGGCACAAGTCACATTATGTTATTCCTAGATTACAGATTACATCACTATAGAACAACAAATAATAGTGGATTTTTATTTTTGGGTGAACTCTTCCCTCTAAGTCCAGTGTGAAACACACACACCTCCTGAAGTCTGCTGGGTAATCAAACAGTGGAGTCCTGTGTAAAAATCAAAGCAAACAACCCAAATTCTGTTAACGATCATCTCTCGTCTGTCCCTATTTGTTCCACACTTGTCCGTTTCATCTGCCATCTACAAAACTTTTTTCAGGCTTTCATGTCATATTTCTTTAACTTTTTATTTATTATTTTATTTAAATAAGCGAGACCAATTGTGTTTTAACTATAGATGCATTAGAACAGCTTTTCTATTAAGTCAAGTCAAGTCACCTTTATTTATATAGTGCTTTTAACAATACAGATGGTGTCAAAGCAACTGTATAGCATTAAATACGAAAATAGTGTGTCAATAATGCAAAATGACAATAGTAAACACTCAATTTTCAGTTAAAGGCATTTCATCATTGAATTCAGTGATGTCATCATTCAGCTCAGTTCAGTTTAAATAGTCTCTGTGCAATTAAGTCGACGATATCACTGGAAATAAGATGTCCCCAACCAAGCAAGCCAGAGGCGACAGCGGCAAGGAACCAAAACTCCATCGGTGACAGAATGGAGAAAAAACCTTGGGAGAAACCAGGCTCAGTCAGGGGCCAGTTCTTCTGGCCAGACGAACCAGCAGTTCAATTCCAGACTGCAGCAAAGTCACATTGTGCAGAGGACTCATCTGATTCCTGTGGTCTTGTCCCGGTGGCCGTCTAGGAGACAAGGGAATCGGTCATGCTATTACTAGTATGAGTAATATCAAAGTTGTTTTTACACTATGAAATAAAACCGATACATTTTGCAATGCTTTCAGTTATTGCTGTCAGATAATATCCGATTCTACCCGCGCTCCCGCAGCTGCTCCCACCCCAAGTCTACACAGCAGACAACACTGGTGCTCTTAATTACTGAAACGTTAAAGGTTTGTTTTTCTTTTCTTAGTTTGTGCTTGTTACTGCTCCATTTATTCAGAAACAAAAGTCATATAAAATGCTATTTGTGTATTTAAATTATATTAGTCTACAGCAAAAGTGAATGCTCCCAATGGCGCTGTCAACACTGCACTCCAACAGCTGACTGAAGAACTGCAGAGAAATTCAAGCCATTGCAATTTCCTTATTCATTTGACACAAAACTACTATATATAATTAAGCTGTGTATATAAAATAATTTTATTTTGTGTCATATTTGTGATTTTGTTAATGAAATTTGTTATGTAAAATTAGTTACAATAGCTATTCATTCGTATAGCCTATTCGTTATGAAGAAAATTCTATATAGAATTGCTTATTTGTTATGAATTTGATTTAAAAATTCTTTATAACAAATTTTAAGAAAAAGTTACAAGTTAAGAAAATAAAAGAAGACAAAATAATTCTTGACAATATCTTTAAAATGAGAGAAATCACTGACATAATTTAGGCTATTTTACTTTATTCGACTGCAGAAAAAAAATGAAAAGGCCTAGTCTAAAACCATTTAATTTGCAATGTTAACTAAAAATAAAGACAAGAAATAAATCACAACGTGTAATCAAGAAAAATATCTGACAAAATTACAAAAAGAACCTTTAACTCTTTCCCCGCCAGCGTTTTTGAAAAAAGTTGCCAGCCACAGCCAGCATTTTTGATGACTTTAACTAAAATTTCATGACCCTCGGAATATTTTTTTAATGAATATCTGAACATGCAATACATCAAAATACGTTAGTTTTATACATCAAAATAAGTCAGTTTTATTCTAGCTTCAAGCATTCTTTTTTATCAACACTTGAATGTAGGTAAGTTTTATATAAAAAAAACATTCTGAGCAAAAAGCTGAGAAAATCAAGTTTTTACCAAATTCTACATCTGGATCATATTCAGTTCGATGATCAAAGCAAAGATGCAGTAGATTGCTTCCATCAACACCCCCAAAGCTTGCACAGTCCTTTGCCACTTCCTGGATGGACATTTCACATTAGGCAGTTTTCATTTATATGCTGTTTATTGTTGATGATCGCATTTTTTTTTCATATGCATATGCATACATATGAGATCGCTCATTTCTGCGTCTTCCTCGCATGTGTTTTTGATCGGCACCTTCTAGACTCATTCAGGAGATGCGTAATAGCGCCCCCGAGCATATAAAAGTGAGAATGCAGAAACCCAGAAAATTCTGTGTTTGGCAGGGAAAGAGTTAATGACGTTTGACAGTAAATGCATCTTCACTGCATAGCCGCATATACAATCGCTGGCGTCAGTAGCAAATATTAAACTTTTAAAAATCATTGTGAAATGACTGGTTCTTGAATTCTCACTATGCGATTTTTCTGCCGACTGCAAACAGCGACTGAGCCCAACTGGAACAGACCCGGTCAGACTGGGCACGATCCGTCGCCAAGACCAAATTACATTCCTAATCGGCATGACAGTCATGTAGTGTGTTCTCAGCTTAGCAGCACGAAGTGCAAAATGATTATTCGATCTGGGAATAAGTCAAACAAAAAACATTCCCCATCAGATTTCTTCTTTGGTGACTAATCTAAAAACTTCTGAATAACCACTGTTTTCATGTGCTCAAAAGAAACGTGTGACTAGTAGTAATGATCAATGCTGCAAAAAAACAACACATAAAAATAAATCTGATGCAAACATGAGCTAAATGTAATGCCACAATAAACACTTTTCATTCATTTTCACATTCAACTTCAATCACGACAGTCAACTGACAACAAGTCATTGATTTACTTTAATTGTGCAGGGGCCTTTCTCCCCTGTATCTTGAATATGGGGGGCATTTTTGTTCATTTTAGTGACATTTTTGACCCAAGCACCTATTAATTTCCAACTCTGATTTGCACTGATCTCATACACGACCTCTACAATCAAACTGACATAAATCTGTTGCAGAAACCAGGGTTATCATAGATAACTAAACTTGAACCCTAAATAAATAAAATATTAACTGAAATAAAACATTAAAACTACACTTATATTATTTCAGCTAGTTAGCAAGGTAATATTTTTCATTTTTAAGGAGTTTACCCTGATGTACTAAAATAACTAAAACTTAAACTGAAATAAATATTAATAATAACTATATAGTCATACAACTTTACAATTAAAATGAAAACAGAAAATATATATACAAAATTATCTATTAATTAAAAACTATAATAGTATCTCAGGTACACTAAAATAACACTGGTAACAACAGACAACTTTAATCTCTGCGTTTCCTCCTCGGCTTCTCCTGGATTTGCTCTGTGTCTTCACCTGTCTCTTATCCTCCGTTTCCCTTCATTCTTTTGTCGGTTCAGCATTTCCATCCCTGAACTTTTTCTTTTCGGGCTTCCGTTTTTCCCACACTTTCCCATGTCGCACAGGCCAACCACAAGAATGCAGAGCACCGGAGAGAGTGTGGGGCTCAGGAATTCCACACGGAGAGGGTAAACACGGCACAGGCCGCGAGCAAACACTGCTTTAACTCTGCATAACCCTCCTCTGTCTCCAGCCATCTCTGATAGCTCTCTAATGTCTCTCCACTGCTCTTTTAGCTCTCTCTTAATTCAGCCGCTCTGGAATTACCTCCATTTCCTGCCTCTCCCTCATCTGCCTTTCCAAGCAGTATCATTTACTCAAGACTCTCTCTCTCTCTCTCTCTGTATATCCTGAAAAGAGTGATGAAATCTTCCTGATCCTCACACAGTCCTGCTCAGCTGTATCTCATGACCATCCTCTCTGGATGCAAAGCGATTTTTCCATAGAAAATACCTTTAAATAAAGTTAAAAAGATGAAGTTGTTGTCCTCATTTCTTCATTTTTGGGTGAACTAATCCTTTAAAAGCTTACACTCATATACAAAACCCAACTTAATAGATAGCGAGACACTCTGTGGTTATTCGTAGCACAGCTGATTATGTTAAACAGATCAGTGACTTTTATTTTGAACTTTCTAGTTTACTGCCAATATTGTGGATATGTTGTCAAAATTTAATTCAACGATGAAGAAGATGATTCAAAGGTTCTCTTATATATATCAATTTTCGTACTCAATTTGAGGTTCCGGTATATTCTGTTACAATTTAATCCACTGACGATGAAGAAGATTCAAATAGAAGTGTCTTTATTAAAGTGAAGTAAACTCAGGCAATCCACATAGGTTAGAGAAAGCGTGCATATCACAACCAATACTGGAACATGACTGGGAGCAACAGAGGAACTTAAATACACAAGGTGACAAACTCAAATACAAACAGGTGTGCCCTAGTTAGAAACATTAGGAACATAGGCAGACAGAAACCAAGAGAAACACAACCAGGGTGGAGTTAAGTAGAGAACAGTCTTGGGTGGAGTCGAGGTAGGTAGGAGCCAAGGCGGAATAAACTGCAGACGGGCCGAGATGGAGCTACAGGCCTGATGTGGAACACAGGAGTCGACACACCTTGGCTGAGATGGCGAACTTGAAGTCCACGGTGGATCCAAACAGGTAAGAGTGAATAGAGGAGCCGAGGGATGCCAGCAAAGGCAGGACTGAGGGATTGACTTGCTTGTGCAGAGGAGGTGGGAGAGGGAGGCAGGGTGGGTGTATTATTCACAGCGATTAAGTTTTTGAGCTGGGCAGGACCAGCGGTGATGAAGGCTTTGGGCTAGGCAGTACCAGCGGTGATAGCCTTTGGGCTGGGCGGAATCAGTGGAGGGAAACTGCCATCCTCTTCAAGCGCTTCTCTATTTCTCACCGGCTCATAGGTAGAATTCGGCCACACACCTGGTCAGATTGGGAGGTTGTTTTTGGCTCCAGGACAGATGTGGCCTCACGCTCTGGCTCCGCTGTGGGCATTGGAGTTAGCTTAGGGTCTGTGGCACGCATTAGCGCGGTCATCAGCTCTGCGGTGGGCTCGGGCTCCTTTCCTACCGTGGGCAAGCAATCCAATAAAGAGACTTAAGTGTCTTGTCGTTAAAGTTTGTCTTTATGGCCAGTTGACAGAATTGGCCAGAGTATCCCAAGATAGAGAGGTTTTCTTGGGAAAGTTCAACAAACTGGGCTGCAATATCCATTTTCTTACACAATTTGAGGATTCGGTATTCTGTCATGATTGAATCCAATGACGATGAAGAAAATGAAAATAGAAATGTCTTTATTAAAGCAAAGTAATCTTAGGCAATCCACATAGGTTAGAGACAGTGTGCATCACACAAACAACACCGGAAACATGACTGTGAATAAAAGAGAAACTTAAATACACAAGGTGATGAACTCAAATGCAAACAGGTGTGTCCTAATTAGAAACATAATGAATAACCATGACAACTGATTAGTGAAGTACAAACGGGAACATAGGCAGACAGAAACCAAGAGAAACATAATAAGAGTCCATGACAACAAAACGTCTCGGATTACGCATGTAACCATGGTTCCCCGAAAGGGAACAAGACCCTGCATCCTCTAGTGGACACTAGGGGGAATGGTGCCTGCACAACCGGTGTCTGAAGCACAAGTGCAAAAACTCCAATCCTATTGGTCCACGTGGCCTGTGACATCATAGTTGGGAGCCCGGAAGTATAAAAGGGCACCTGCTGAATACGTCACCAACTTAGGTGTCTGAAGGAGATGTAAACAGGCAGGCCGAAGGCATGGTGAGGGGACGCAGCATCTCGTTCTCTCTCGGGGAACCATGGTTATATGCGTAACCAGAGACGTTCTCCTTCTAGGGAACTCTGCGTTCACTAGCAGACACTATGGGGAACGGAATGCCAACTATGCCATGCCAAGGCACATGCCTGACCACCTGGTGAGTGACCAAGGAGGTGACAAACATACACACTGACACCCTGGGCCGCTCACATAACTTGGGAAATGGAGAACCCGATTCGATAAAGGGGAACACCCCAACTCAAATTAAAACACAGCTATCCTCAGATAGCTATGCTATGTGAACAAAAATAGCCTGAATTTACAAGACCATTGAAGAGGCAAACTAAAAAATCCGTAGATAAGAGCTCAAAGTTATCGCTACTTAAAGCCAAAGTAAGGGGAGTAGCTGCTGAGCTAGAATATGGCTATCCTTAGATAGCTACAGTGGGTACGGAAAGTATTCAGACCCCCTTAAATTTTTCACTCTTTGTTAGGGTCTCATGAAAGGCTCGTAGACCAAGATAAACATATACAGCTAGCCTCAGTTAACCAGCTAAAACCTTCCTTAAAAATAGCCTAAACCACAGAAAGTGGGCTATCTGCTTACAACCCTAGCAGGGGAGATAGCACTGTCTAGGCAAGGGCTCAAGGAGACCGCTACTTAAAATCCCCTAGGCAGGGATGTAATCATTGAGCTAGTACATAGCTATCCTCAGATAGCTATGTACCTAGGCAGGGGCTACCAAAAGGGGGGCAGACTGAAACTGTCTAGACCACAGAGAGTGGGCTGTCTATTTACAACCTTTAAGTGGGGAGACGGCACTATATAGGCAAGTGCTCAGGAGACTGCCACTTAAAAACCCTAGGCAGGGGAGGAATCATAGAGCTGGCACACAGCTATCCTCAGATAGCTCGACTCTAGAAAGGGGACTGCTGCAACTGCCCAGACCACCAGCAGTGGGCTGCCTATTTAAAAACCCTATCAGGGGAGACAGCACTATCTAGGCAGGGCATAGGAGACCACTACTTAGGAACCCTAAAAGGGGAGTGATCACCCAGCTAGCACATAGATACCATCAGAAAGCTATGTTTAAGGAAAGAGCTAACACAGCTAGCCTCAGATAGCTGTATTAAGTAAGCCTGTCCTGCCATAACAATGACTGGAATATAACCATCCACAGATGGCTATAGTATGCAGGTCCCCAATCAGAGTCAGTCCCACAGAGGCTAGTCAGACTACTGTGTGACCATCAGTAAATGATTCAGTCAGAGCGAACTCATAAAACATCATTAGTCCATATCAGAGTCTGATGTAAGCAGTGGGGCGCGGTTAGCAACGTTAGATTTCTGATGTTGTCTATGAGCCTCAGCCCTAGACAGATCCATCCCCCTAGAGGAGGATTTAGAGCACAGAGGAATGAACTTCCTGAAGGCAGCTGACCTAAACTTATCCATAACCCACTTGACAGAAGTGCCAAAAAGCCCAGCAGGCAAAAGCGAAGCATAAAAAAGAAAGTCCTTTCTCTCAATGGCCGCTAGATTGATCCACAAATGTCTCTCCATAGCGACCATCGTCGCCATTGAGCACCCAACGGCAGCAGCAGTTTGATTGGTCGTCCACGAAAGACAAATGCACGAGAGGACATGATAATGCGGAGAATCTCAATGAGCAATTGGTTCAACACTACAGCTGGAATTGTTCACCAGTTCAGCCCTGAACAGGGTAAGGATCTGTCTCGGCATACAGTGTCTCAAAATTTAAGAGAAGTTGGACTGAAAGCCCACTCTGCAGTGAAACCTCTCATCAGCAGAAAGAATCAAAAGACTAGACTAACCTTTGCTGAGGAAAATGTTGTGTGGACAGAGGAGACCTGGTCCAAAGTTCACTGTAGTGATGATAACAAGTTTAATTTATTTGGGTCCGATGGGAAAAATTATATTCGTCATCAAACTAGGGAAAGACTGAACCAAAACTCTGTTCTACTAGCATGGTATAGCCCAGGGGTCGGCAACTCTTTCACCCCTCCGCTGTGGCTCCCTGTCGCATGGGCATAGAATATGCGGGAGACGTGTTCCCCTGACTTTTAATAAAACCTAAACTCTTCCCCTGCTCTTTTTTCGAGCAAGTGTGTTCACGTAGACGTTTTCAAGGGCCACTGTGAATAAATCTAGATTTAAATTAAAAGACACAAGATAGTCACATCGTTTTCGATACGTTTTATTCGTATCCAAAATTATGTGAACATTACAGAGTGCTCAACACTCTCATGCAGTGTCTGTTTCATTCATACTCGAAGCCGGAGGGTGCTCTCATTCTGAAAGTCCAAAACGGATTCATAGAAGTAGTAATAACTTTTGTTGTGCCAGGAAATCCCTAATATGGAGAAAGGCATCCAGCGATTGCTGTAGCTAAGCTGAATAACAAGCATAAACCCTAACTAACGAAACATGAAGACAATAAACGATTGCGACAATATATGGTTTATGTGTGTTTTTCAAGGAAATAAATAAAGTATATGAACGATACAGTACTGACAACATTTATTACAGTACACAAGCTATAAAATATATTTTCTGCCTTATTCTGTGATAAAAATGGAAAAAGTGTTTGTAGTATATAATCAATCATAATCATAATCATTGTCATTAGGAAAATATACATACAAATATTATAGAATACAAATGATTAGTTATTGTTCAGCAGTGTATTTAATTTCTTAGTCAGTTAAAAGTAAGACATAAGAAAAGATTTTTAGATAAACATGCATAAATATTATTATTATTGTTATTACATTTGACGTTTCTGTCCCCCTCAATTCTGAAATGATTGGTATATAATCAATCATAATCATAATCATTGTCATTAGGAAAATATACATACAAATATTATAGAATACAAATGATTAGTTATTGTTCAGCAGTGTATTTAATTTCTTAGTCAGTTAAAAGTAAGACATAAGAAAAGATTTTTAGATAAACATGCATAAATATTATTATTATTGTTATTACATTTGACGTTTCTGTCCCCCTCAATTCTGAAATGATTGCTACGCACCTGGCCTGTAACATAACTGGATACAAAACTTTAGCTATATGCTGTGTTATCTTCATTTTAGGGATCAAATAGGTTTTGTGGCTCCATGTGAATTGTATTCGGTGGGAAAGGGGCCAAAATGGCTCTTTTGATGTTGAAGGTTGCAGACCCCTGGTATAGCCATAACTAAAATTCCTTCAAATTTTGAATGATGAAAATTAAATGATTTCTGAAAAAATCAAGCGTTCATGAATTGTTCTCTAATTTTGACCGCCACTGTGTATATATATATATATATATATATATATATATATATACATATGCATTTACAACCAAGTGGCATCTGCAAATAAATGATGCTGGAGCTTTTCAGAAACTTCATTTTTCAGAGACACATCTCAATCATTTTAACAATTCAGTCTGTTTGTGGCTTTTGGTGAATGTATGAAGTCCAGCAGAATAACTGCTGGTGTACAGAATCAAATTAACAACATAATGTTTGACAACCACAAAGCTAGTCTTCATTCTGAACAACACATCCATTGCTTCATATTTTGAAACCTAACAAACTTAATTTCTGTCTTTTAGTTATATTGCCCAGTCCTAGTGCAATCTGGACACACTGAGTCATATTTCTGTGGTTTATCTGCATTTGCTTCTTCGGGCTATATATTTAACTTAATCACTTTTAATGATCGGAAACATTAAGGTAATCTTTTACAAAATCATGTGTAATTGTTTTAGGAGAAAAACTATTTGCATCCCTCCACCACATCAATCAGGGCTTCACGACAGAGACGGAGGACCACATGCTGTTAGTAAAGCGTCCGCTGATATCGCAGAGCTCTGCTAATGTTGTGTAATTGGGCCAAATGTGCAGTGCAGCGTGGGAAACATAAGAGCGGTCTGTGGTCCGAGAGCCGCAGCTCACCTCCCACCATTCTGTCTGCAAATCTCAAAACAAAATCAGGCTTCCACAGCATGCATAAACACGGCCCAGTCGCCCCGTCACACTGTTAACTTAATAGGCAGAGGCCTGTGGCATGCGTATGCGTGTGTGGATGAAAACAATTAATACAACATTCTTAAAGTGTTCTTCTACATAACGAACACTAATGCAAACCTCAGCTGAGGACTGAACGCATCAATAGCGTCAGCCATTGAAAACCTGACGCACTCTGGAAACAAATACTACATTTTTGCTTTTGTTAATTTCTGAAGTCTAAACATTCCTGAAAAGTTTTTATTTTTTCTTGAAATTCAAAACAGCAGTGTACGAGCAGCACACTAACTAGATTTTGGATATCAGTGTCCGGTCAAACATCATGAGTGAGAACAGAAAACTGTTCAGATTAAACCTTGAAATATCGACGATACTGAAAGTGTTTGTTTATGATAGTAAAGGCAGCCAAAAATATGCCTTTTACTGTTGGACTATGTATTGATTAACAATTTATTTATATATATATATATATATATATATATATATATATTTTTTTTTTTAAGAAAGTTATATTTTTACTCAGCAAAGCAAGCATTAAATTGATCAAAAGTGACAGTAAAACCATTATAATGTTACTAAAGATTTTCAAATAAATGCTGTTCTTTTGAACTTTCTATTAATCTGTGAATTCTGAAAAATGTATCACGATTTCCACAACAATATTGTGCAACTGTTGTCAACATTGATAATAATCAGAAATGTTTCTCGAGCAGCAAATCAGCATATTAGAATGATTTCTGAAGATCATGTGACACTGAAGACTGGAGGAATCACAGCAATAAATTACATTTTAACATATATTCACATTAAAAAACTGCTATTTTAAATTGTAATAATATTTCACTGTATTTACTGTTTTTTATCAAATAAATACAGCCTTGTGTGAGCAGAAGAGACTCTTTCAAAAATATAAAAAAATCTTTTGACCCCCAAACTTTTGAACAGAAGTATAATCAATTGCACAGTTTCAGTGAATCACACCTGATATTAAAATGTGTTATCATAAAAATATTTACACATTGAAACCCCAAAGTAGAATCGAGATAAAAGAAGTACATCATCTTATGACCTATCAAGGCTAGAATCGCCAATACTAAAAGCAATGTGTTCAATATGTATTTGATATCCATTATATTAACATTTAATAGACAAACTGCAAATTATCAGACTATGTTTTTGTGTATCATTTATTAACTATTACAAAATGATCAATCTCAAACAACTTTTAATTTAACCCATTTAAACCTAAAATAATAAATGTCTTGTTTAGATTTGCCTTTATTATGAGTAATAACTTCAGATTATGTATCTATATCCCTGTCATTACTCCTGTTTGAATGAGATGTCTGTTCATTTTTTAATTTCAAAGCTTATTTTATTCATTTTCATAATAAAATTACTAGTTGATATTGATATTTTTTATGTGATGATGCATATAGAAAAGAATCAGCCCCCTTTAAAATAATAACATTTTGTTGCTTTGCAGCCTGAAATGAAGACGGACACCGTTTTTGTTTTATCCAGCTGTATTTACTCAGTGCATAACATCCAAGTGAAAGATAAAACACCAACATGTCAGAAAAAAATTAAAAACCAGAATCACTGAGTTGGAAAAAGCATCAGCTCCTTGTGTCAGTATTTTGTTGAAGCACCTTTTGCTTTAATTACAGTCTCTAGTCTGTTGGGATTTCTCTCTACTAACTTTGCACATCTAGACTTTGCAATATTTGCTCACTTGATGGTGAGTGTCCTTCCACAGATTTTCAGTGGGGTTTAAGTCTGGGATTGGATCTCCGCCAGACATATCCTTTGTTTTTGAGGCCAAATAATTCAATTTTAGTCTCTTCTGACTCAGAATCTTCAAGGTGTGTTTTGGCAAAGCTCAGTCGTGATCAATGTTCCCTCTCATTTTTTTTCTTGCTGAGCAAAACTTTTCTCTATTGGGCGGACATTTCAGCCACTTGAGCAAAAGCATTCTTTTTACCAGAGCTGTACAGTGCACACACAAAAAAGTGTGTAACTTTTAACTTTAATATTTATATTTGATTTTACCCTTGATGTAACTAAATATTGCACATTTTAGGTTACCTGGATTTTTATTTTTTTTACAGTGCTGTGTTAGCAAGAAAAAAAATCTAAATTTCTTCAGTTAAACAAGGAAAAAACTGAAGTCATTGCATTTGGAAACAAAGATGAAGTTCTCAAGGTGAATGCATACCTTGACTCAAGGGGTCTAACAACTAAAAATCAAGTCAAGAATCTAGTCGACAATTCTAGTCGTGTCCTCTTTTGGAAGACCAAACAAAGAAGTTTCGCTTTCACAACGAAGCACACAGCGCCTTTACGACATGACGGCGGCAGCAACAATACTACAGCAAGAATAAAAGTTACGCCTTCTTTCTTTGCATGAACATTTGGGCGGTGTTATGCAAATCTTCCCACATAGTGACGTAGACATGTGGGGGCGTGTTAGAACGAGTGGTTTCAGGTAGGTGTGGCTGACTCTTAACTTTTATAAAGAATATCTCTTTGGATTTGAGACTTTAGTCTTTGCAAATTTACAGATCTTCTTTATGCACCAAGAGCTTGTAACACTCCAAAGAGAAAGGAAAAAATGAAATCGCATCATATGACCCCTTTAAGTTACTTTTACTCGTTTATAAATCACTTGATGGCCTAGAACCTAAATACATAGCAGGTATGTTCACTGAATATAAACCTAACAGACCACTCAGATCATTAGGATCGAGTCAGTTAGAAATACCAAGGGTTCACACAAAACAAGGGGAATGTGCTTTTAGTTATTATGCCGCCCGCAGTTGGAATCAGCTTCCAGAAGAGATCAGATGTGCTAAGCATTAGTCACATTAGTCACATTTAAATGCAGATTCAAAACTCATCTGTTTAGCGGTGCATTTACTGAATGAGCACTGTGCGATGTCCGAACTGATTGCACTATATTTTATGTATAATCATTTTCTATTCTTAACTGTTTTAAATTAATTTTAAACCTCTTAAATACATTTTTTTTATAATTTTCAAAGTTTTTAAATTCCTTGTTTTATTGTTGTGATAATTTTTTTGTTATTATTATTTTCTTTTATTTTATGTAAAGCACTTTGAATTACCATTGTGTATAAAATGTGCTATATAAATAAACTTGCCTTGCCTAAATTCTTTGTAATAATATAATATAATATTATGTATTATAATATGAAAACATGAAGCAGATATTGCTCATGAATTCCATTTTTGAGGTCAATTATGTATTAGGTTTATAATATAATAATATAATATAACATAATATAATATAATACAATATATTATAAAAACAAACTGAAGCATTTAAACTGAGATCTGTAAACTAAATATAAAAAAAAAAACATGAACGTGATTTTTATATATGATTTTATATAGCTATCTAAACAACCCCATGCAATAGAGTTTGCACACTACAACTGTTTTTAAATGTATCAGAGTTTTGTTACCATTCTGTGCTCATCATCCACTTTTTTGACCAGTTAATCAAGCCACTCCTCTTCAAAACACGATGAGGTTTTATTTCACATGTCATTGTGTTTGCGTTGGCTCTCGTGTTGAGCTATTTTATCCGCAATCATTAAAGTATTTGATTTCTACAGCGACTCATTTGGGGCACATCCTTCTCTTTCTGTGAAACCTGTAAACCGGTTCTAACTAGTGACACCAACTCTTATAGTGGTTTGCCCGAGCATTGCAATTATTTCAAATTTACTAGAATTCAATCAAATGCCTTTCCCAACTCAGTTTTTTGTCTGTCCTGTGCGTGGCATATTATTCTTCTGCACGGTCGCGATGTAAGAAGTGCACGGTCACACACGTGCAGCTTAGAGGGAACATTGGTCGTGATTGCATGTGGCCTTTCTTGAGGAGCGGCTTTTTTCCATACAAGCCACATTTGTGGAGAATCTGTGATATTGTTGTCTCGTGCATACAGTGACCACTCTTTGTCATAAACTCCTGCAGCTGCTTCAGAGTTGCTGTCAGCCTCTTGGTCGCCTCCTTACCTTCCACTTCTTAATAATAGACTTCACCGTGCTTCTAGGCATTGATAAAGCCTTTGACATTTTTTTTGCATCCATCTCCTGACTTGTGAGATCTTTTGACAGTGCTTTGTCACCCAGAGTTGATTGCAGTTGCACTACTAAGGACTGAAATGCTCCAGGAAAGCTCTTTTCATGCTGAGATGATCAAAATGAGCACAGCTGATCACCGTTGAAAGTCAATGGCTTTGTGTGCCATTGAGAAGGTGATGAGCTACTCCTGATTTTCCTCCTGAATTTATAAGTAATTTTTAGGAGGGGCTGATCCTTTTTCCAACTCAGTGATTATGTTTTTTTCTGACATGTTGGTGTTTTACCGTTCACTTGGATGTTATAAGTTGCACTGATTAAATACAGCTGGATAAAACATAAACTGTCTGTCTGTATTTCAGGCTGCAAAGCAACAAAATGTGATTATTTTAAAGGGGGCCGATTTGTTTTGATACCCACTGTAACGCAGGAATTGCAAATATCGACACTTCAGTCCACACTTACACCTGCTAATGATGCACAACCAACTTGAGAAAGTCAAACGGACTGCAGTATGCAAACACATCGAGTCTTACTTGTGCAGAGAGTGTGTGATAGTCTTGCGCACACGCCCGTCTCTCGGTGCCCTGCTGGGAGGTTTGGGGGTGAGCGTCTGGTTAAAGGTCCGTCTGAACAGCTGGGTCAGAGGGCTTCTGGGAGCGTGAGGTCATGCTGAAGCAGCATGTGTGAGGGTGTGTGCCGACAGAATGGCCTGAGACACAAATAAAGATGAGAGATGAGAGCGACAATTCAGACATTCATTCCTGAAGTCTACTGAAAATAAAATGCTTGTGTGTTATAATTTAAATGTATAATTGCCGTGCAGAATTCTTTTTTAGGGTTAAAATACTTTCTCATTTACCAGTTTAAAGGAATAGTTCACCCAAAAATTTAAGTTTGCTGAAAATATCCTCTCAGGCCATCCAGGATGTAGGTGAGTTTTTTTCTTCATTCAGATTTGGAGAAATGCAGCATTGCATCAGTGTCTCAGCAATGGATGCTCTGCAGTGAATGGGTGCCGTCAGAATGAGAGTCCAAACAACTGATAAAAACATCACAATAATCCACACCAATCCAGTCCATCAGTTAACATCTGGAGAAGACAAAAGCTGTGTGTTTGTAAGAAACAAATCCATCAAGGCATTTTTAGCTTCTGACCAAAACACGAGTCCATAATCCATAATAACGCTTCCTCCAGTGAAAAAGTCCATCTCCTGTTGTCTCTCACATTAAAATCCAGCCACAGATTTGTTTAGAGCTATTTTGGACTGTTTAAACGGTGCTTGATCTGTGCAGATTTCTCTCCTGATTCAGACAAGAACACTTTTTCACTGGAGGAAGCATTATTATGGATTATGGACTCGTGTTTTGGTGAGAAGTTGAAAATGCCTTGATGGATTTGTTCCCTTTCAGTCGGTCACTCCGAGTCACGTCGGTGACCGACGAATTGGGATCTCGCTTAGAGACCAATCCACTTCGAGTGTAAACTAAACGAGCCAATGCACATTGGCATGCGATGATTGCATCCAGCTGCCGCTGATCACAGCGTGAGCATAAAAAGGCAGCCGGTGCAATGCATACCAGCTTTTCGCTTCGGAGCCAAGCGACAACATCGTTCTGCTCCTACTAAACTGCTTCGTGTGTGATGAGTCTAGCGTGCTCTCTGGGGCTTTTTTGTGTTGGCAGACGACGCTTCAGCGGTGGTCGTTTCTGTGTCGAGTGGGTTGTGCACTTCAGACTGCACTACCCACCTGTCGTGCTGCAAACGGCCATTTCCCCTGTGCGTCTCAGCACGTAAAATAGCATTTCCCTAAAAGAGCCAATTTCTCTAAAAGAGTACAATAAGCAGGTGCGTCTTTGTAAAGACGACGGATCGTCTTTTTAAAGATGCTGTTTCACCCGTGCATTTCTGGATGCGGCCGTTACCTGGTGGCGGGTGATGGTCACGATCGCTGCCTCACGTGTCTGGGCATTAAACATGTTGAGGTGGCGTTCGTGGATGAGTCATGTTCCCATTGCGGGAAGATGACCATCTCGGAAGCTCCGTTTCCTCCAGGGGGGCAGAGCTCTGTTGCCTCTGCTGCGATCTAGTGTTCGTCCTGGCAGCAGCCAGGCATGGACTACTTCGGGCAGTAGCACGGGCGGTCTGAGGGTTACAGTGGTGGGAAACCCCTCAGGGAACCAACCCTCGAGGGACCATCGCTCCTCTAGCGCTTCGCAACCAGTTGAGACCACACTTGTGGTCCAGGCGTGCCATCTCTGGCTGTGTCTGGTTGATATGAGGGACACCGACAAAGTTCGGTTCCTTAATGCCCCTGTGTCCCAGAACGGCCACTTCGGTGACACGGTCGAGAGCTTGGCCCACCGTCAAACTTGGCGGTGAGCGAAAGACCAAGAGGTCCCAGGACAGGTGACCCAGAGAGGGAAGAAGCTACTCTTTGGGGTATGGTGAAGGCACCTCTCCCTCCCCCGGAGGAGGGCCGGGTGGAGAATCTGGAAAATCTCGACGAGAGAGAGGTTTACGACCAATCTTGGATCTGCGGAGCGGTCTGTCTTGAACCAGGTCCTTCGCCGGTTATCGTTCAAGATGTTGACACAGAAATGCATCTTTGGGTGCATCTGTCCCCGAGATTGGTTTGCAGTAATCGACCTGAAGCAAGCAAACCTTCACCCTGTGGTCAGACCTTATGTTCCTCCGGGCAGGAGTGCCCTTAGAACAGGTCTCCAGGCATGCTGTGGTTTACACGGATGCCTCCACCACCGGCTGGGGGGTCACGTACAACGGGCACGCAGTGTCCATTGATATGCCAGTGGCCCCCAACTGCACTGGTATATCAATTGCCTAGAGTTGTTAGCAGTGCGCCTTGCCTTGAACCATCTCAAAGGGTGCTTACGAGGCAAGCACGTGCTGGTCCGAACGGACAACATGGCGACCGTTGCTTACATCAACTGACAAGGTGGTCTGCTCTCCCATCGCATGTCGCAACTCGCCCGCCACCTCCTTTGGAGTCAGAAGGTTCTGAGGTCACTTTTTGCCATTCACATGTCGGGTCTGCTCAACCGTATGGCCGACGAGCTGTCACGAGCTACGCTCCCGGGAGAATGGAGACTCCATACCCAGACGGTCCAGCTGTTTTGGAGACATTTCGGAGCCAGTCAGGTAGACCTGTTTGCCTCTCCAGAATCCTCTCACTGCCAGTTGTTCTACTCCCTACCGAGGGAACACTCGGCACGGAGGCACTGGCACACAGCTGGCCGCGGGGCCTGTGCAATTATGCGTTTCCCCCAGTGAGCCTTCTTGCACAGACGCTGTGCAAGGTCAGGGAGGACGAGGAGCAGGTCCTGCTTGTGGCGCCATATTGGCCCACTCTGACCTGGTTCCCCAAACTAATGCTCCTCGCGACAGCCCTGAAGGAGGGAACGGAGATGTCACGTCCCGTCGCCACGGCTGCTGTACCACCGCTGAGCGGCCGGGTCACCAGCTCGGCTCCTCAGCGAAAACCTGGTATGCGCCGGCTGCCTTTTTATGCTCACACTATGATCAGCGGCAGCTGGATGCAATCATCACGTGCCAATGTGCATTGGCTCGTTTAGTTTACACTCAAAGTGGATTGGTCTCTCTAAGCGAGATCCCAATTTGTCGGTCACCGATATGACGTCTCGATGTTACATACGTAACCGAGACATTTCTTACAAACATGCAGCTTTTGTCTTCTCCAGATGTTAACTGATGGACTGGAGTGGTGTGGATGACTTGTGGATTATTGTGATGTTTTTATCAGCTGTCTGGACTCTCATTCTGATGGCACCCATTCACTGCAGAGGATCCATTGCTGAGTCAGTGATGCAATGCTACATTTCTCCAAATCTGATTAAGAAACAAACTCATCCTAATCTTAGGTGGCCTGAGGGTGAGCACATTTTCAGCTAATGTAAATTTTTTCGTGAAATATTTCTTTAATATGTAATATTGGTATATATTAGTGTATAAATAACATAGTTTCATAGACACAGTCTCATAGTCTCTTAGCGTAATCTGAATAAATTTTTTGCTTATCATTGTAATGTTTGTTTGAATCTGAAGTGCTAAAACTGTTTGTCTAGTTCAGGTTTCAGTGATATCTTCCAGCAGAGGAGGCTTGGAATAAAACAACTGTGTTGAATGGTCCTGTGAAGGAACAACCTTATCTCAGTCTTTATTAAAAGCGGCATTTTTCCTTCGAGTCATTCGAGGTCAAGCACAACAGCCTCCAAAAGCCAGTTCATTCACTCACATGGAAGAAAGAAATTACACGGCTTATCATAACAGCCACTAAATACTTTATAATCGGACATACCAAAACACAGGAATTCTTCACATTTCATTCTTGTTTAAACAAGTTTTCATCTGAGCGAGAGCTTGGACTCGGTAAACATATTTTCCATACTGACATGCGATTTAATGGCTACCTTTCATTGATTCGAATGGGATGAGAAAGCATTCTTTCCGTCTCGCTCCTCTCGCGTAGCCGCTGCCTTGAGGGAGTTGTGAGGCCCCTGGCGTTTGATGAATGAGTGGACGGGACTCACCGGCTGGCAGTTCTGAGTTGCGGGCCAGGAAAGGGCACCTTTCTAAAGCTGCCAGGTGGCCACGGGCCAAGACAGCAGAGGAGCCGTGGAGTCTGTACCAATACAGAACACAGAGGCCCAATAACACGCTCCGCAATCACACAGCTTCGCCTGCTGGCTTTCCATCTTTGCAAGGATCTCCTCAGCAAAGCAACTCAACAAACAGAAGCAACTGAGAGGTCATGTTAAAACGCTCTTCCAGATAGATATGAAAGCTTAGAGAGCTTGCATGTGAGGGTGTAAAATAAAGCAATAAGCCCCAAGAAGCCGTGGTTTACAGTGAATTTATAACAGCTAAGGGGCGTTGTTAGGGACGATGCAAAGCGGTTAGCTGTTAGCAACCCCCTTACTCCTGATTTTCCTCCTGAATTTACAAGTAATTTTTAGGAGGGGCTGATCCTTTTTCCAACTCAGTGATTATGTTTTTTTCTGACATGTTGGGTGTTTTACCGTTCACTTGGATGTTATAAGTTGCACTGATTAAATACAGCTGGATAAAACATAAACTGTCTGTCTGTATTTCAGGCTGCAAAGCAACAAAATGTGATTATTTTAAAGGGGGCCGATTTGTTTTGATACCCACTGTAACGCAGGAATTGCAAATATCGACACTTCAGTCCACACTTACACCTGCTAATGATGCACAACCAACTTGAGAAAGTCAAACGGACTGCAGTATGCAAACACATCGAGTCTTACTTGTGCAGAGAGTGTGTGATAGTCTTGCGCACACGCCCGTCTCTCGGTGCCCTGCTGGGAGGTTTGGGGGTGAGCGTCTGGTTAAAGGTCCGTCTGAACAGCTGGGTCAGAGGGCTTCTGGGAGCGTGAGGTCATGCTGAAGCAGCATGTGTGAGGGTGTGTGCCGACAGAATGGCCTGAGACACAAATAAAGATGAGAGATGAGAGCGACAATTCAGACATTCATTCCTGAAGTCTACTGAAAATAAAATGCTTGTGTGTTATAATTTAAATGTATAATTGCCGTGCAGAATTCTTTTTTAGGGTTAAAATACTTTCTCATTTACCAGTTTAAAGGAATAGTTCACCCAAAAATTTAAGTTTGCTGAAAATATCCTCTCAGGCCATCCAGGATGTAGGTGAGTTTTTTTCTTCATTCAGATTTGGAGAAATGCAGCATTGCATCAGTGTCTCAGCAATGGATGCTCTGCAGTGAATGGGTGCCGTCAGAATGAGAGTCCAAACAACTGATAAAAACATCACAATAATCCACACCAATCCAGTCCATCAGTTAACATCTGGAGAAGACAAAAGCTGTGTGTTTGTAAGAAACAAATCCATCAAGGCATTTTTAGCTTCTGACCAAAACACGAGTCCATAATCCATAATAACGCTTCCTCCAGTGAAAAAGTCCATCTCCTGTTGTCTCTCACATTAAAATCCAGCCACAGATTTGTTTAGAGCTATTTTGGACTGTTTAAACGGTGCTTGATCTGTGCAGATTTCTCTCCTGATTCAGACAAGAACACTTTTTCACTGGAGGAAGCATTATTATGGATTATGGACTCGTGTTTTGGTGAGAAGTTGAAAATGCCTTGATGGATTTGTTCCCTTTCAGTCGGTCACTCCGAGTCACGTCGGTGACCGACGAATTGGGATCTCGCTTAGAGACCAATCCACTTCGAGTGTAAACTAAACGAGCCAATGCACATTGGCATGCGATGATTGCATCCAGCTGCCGCTGATCACAGCGTGAGCATAAAAAGGCAGCCGGTGCAATGCATACCAGCTTTTCGCTTCGGAGCCAAGCGACAACATCGTTCTGCTCCTACTAAACTGCTTCGTGTGTGATGAGTCTAGCGTGCTCTCTGGGGCTTTTTTGTGTTGGCAGACGACGCTTCAGCGGTGGTCGTTTCTGTGTCGAGTGGGTTGTGCACTTCAGACTGCACTACCCACCTGTCGTGCTGCAAACGGCCATTTCCCCTGTGCGTCTCAGCACGTAAAATAGCATTTCCCTAAAAGAGCCAATTTCTCTAAAAGAGTACAATAAGCAGGTGCGTCTTTGTAAAGACGACGGATCGTCTTTTTAAAGATGCTGTTTCACCCGTGCATTTCTGGATGCGGCCGTTACCTGGTGGCGGGTGATGGTCACGATCGCTGCCTCACGTGTCTGGGCATTAAACATGTTGAGGTGGCGTTCGTGGATGAGTCATGTTCCCATTGCGGGAAGATGACCATCTCGGAAGCTCCGTTTCCTCCAGGGGGGCAGAGCTCTGTTGCCTCTGCTGCGATCTAGTGTTCGTCCTGGCAGCAGCCAGGCATGGACTACTTCGGGCAGTAGCACGGGCGGTCTGAGGGTTACAGTGGTGGGAAACCCCTCAGGGAACCAACCCTCGAGGGACCATCGCTCCTCTAGCGCTTCGCAACCAGTTGAGACCACACTTGTGGTCCAGGCGTGCCATCTCTGGCTGTGTCTGGTTGATATGAGGGACACCGACAAAGTTCGGTTCCTTAATGCCCCTGTGTCCCAGAACGGCCACTTCGGTGACACGGTCGAGAGCTTGGCCCACCGTCAAACTTGGCGGTGAGCGAAAGACCAAGAGGTCCCAGGACAGGTGACCCAGAGAGGGAAGAAGCTACTCTTTGGGGTATGGTGAAGGCACCTCTCCCTCCCCCGGAGGAGGGCCGGGTGGAGAATCTGGAAAATCTCGACGAGAGAGAGGTTTACGACCAATCTTGGATCTGCGGAGCGGTCTGTCTTGAACCAGGTCCTTCGCCGGTTATCGTTCAAGATGTTGACACAGAAATGCATCTTTGGGTGCATCTGTCCCCGAGATTGGTTTGCAGTAATCGACCTGAAGCAAGCAAACCTTCACCCTGTGGTCAGACCTTATGTTCCTCCGGGCAGGAGTGCCCTTAGAACAGGTCTCCAGGCATGCTGTGGTTTACACGGATGCCTCCACCACCGGCTGGGGGGTCACGTACAACGGGCACGCAGTGTCCATTGATATGCCAGTGGCCCCCAACTGCACTGGTATATCAATTGCCTAGAGTTGTTAGCAGTGCGCCTTGCCTTGAACCATCTCAAAGGGTGCTTACGAGGCAAGCACGTGCTGGTCCGAACGGACAACATGGCGACCGTTGCTTACATCAACTGACAAGGTGGTCTGCTCTCCCATCGCATGTCGCAACTCGCCCGCCACCTCCTTTGGAGTCAGAAGGTTCTGAGGTCACTTTTTGCCATTCACATGTCGGGTCTGCTCAACCGTATGGCCGACGAGCTGTCACGAGCTACGCTCCCGGGAGAATGGAGACTCCATACCCAGACGGTCCAGCTGTTTTGGAGACATTTCGGAGCCAGTCAGGTAGACCTGTTTGCCTCTCCAGAATCCTCTCACTGCCAGTTGTTCTACTCCCTACCGAGGGAACACTCGGCACGGAGGCACTGGCACACAGCTGGCCGCGGGGCCTGTGCAATTATGCGTTTCCCCCAGTGAGCCTTCTTGCACAGACGCTGTGCAAGGTCAGGGAGGACGAGGAGCAGGTCCTGCTTGTGGCGCCATATTGGCCCACTCTGACCTGGTTCCCCAAACTAATGCTCCTCGCGACAGCCCTGAAGGAGGGAACGGAGATGTCACGTCCCGTCGCCACGGCTGCTGTACCACCGCTGAGCGGCCGGGTCACCAGCTCGGCTCCTCAGCGAAAACCTGGTATGCGCCGGCTGCCTTTTTATGCTCACACTATGATCAGCGGCAGCTGGATGCAATCATCACGTGCCAATGTGCATTGGCTCGTTTAGTTTACACTCAAAGTGGATTGGTCTCTCTAAGCGAGATCCCAATTTGTCGGTCACCGATATGACGTCTCGATGTTACATACGTAACCGAGACATTTCTTACAAACATGCAGCTTTTGTCTTCTCCAGATGTTAACTGATGGACTGGAGTGGTGTGGATGACTTGTGGATTATTGTGATGTTTTTATCAGCTGTCTGGACTCTCATTCTGATGGCACCCATTCACTGCAGAGGATCCATTGCTGAGTCAGTGATGCAATGCTACATTTCTCCAAATCTGATTAAGAAACAAACTCATCCTAATCTTAGGTGGCCTGAGGGTGAGCACATTTTCAGCTAATGTAAATTTTTTCGTGAAATATTTCTTTAATATGTAATATTGGTATATATTAGTGTATAAATAACATAGTTTCATAGACACAGTCTCATAGTCTCTTAGCGTAATCTGAATAAATTTTTTGCTTATCATTGTAATGTTTGTTTGAATCTGAAGTGCTAAAACTGTTTGTCTAGTTCAGGTTTCAGTGATATCTTCCAGCAGAGGAGGCTTGGAATAAAACAACTGTGTTGAATGGTCCTGTGAAGGAACAACCTTATCTCAGTCTTTATTAAAAGCGGCATTTTTCCTTCGAGTCATTCGAGGTCAAGCACAACAGCCTCCAAAAGCCAGTTCATTCACTCACATGGAAGAAAGAAATTACACGGCTTATCATAACAGCCACTAAATACTTTATAATCGGACATACCAAAACACAGGAATTCTTCACATTTCATTCTTGTTTAAACAAGTTTTCATCTGAGCGAGAGCTTGGACTCGGTAAACATATTTTCCATACTGACATGCGATTTAATGGCTACCTTTCATTGATTCGAATGGGATGAGAAAGCATTCTTTCCGTCTCGCTCCTCTCGCGTAGCCGCTGCCTTGAGGGAGTTGTGAGGCCCCTGGCGTTTGATGAATGAGTGGACGGGACTCACCGGCTGGCAGTTCTGAGTTGCGGGCCAGGAAAGGGCACCTTTCTAAAGCTGCCAGGTGGCCACGGGCCAAGACAGCAGAGGAGCCGTGGAGTCTGTACCAATACAGAACACAGAGGCCCAATAACACGCTCCGCAATCACACAGCTTCGCCTGCTGGCTTTCCATCTTTGCAAGGATCTCCTCAGCAAAGCAACTCAACAAACAGAAGCAACTGAGAGGTCATGTTAAAACGCTCTTCCAGATAGATATGAAAGCTTAGAGAGCTTGCATGTGAGGGTGTAAAATAAAGCAATAAGCCCCAAGAAGCCGTGGTTTACAGTGAATTTATAACAGCTAAGGGGCGTTGTTAGGGACGATGCAAAGCGGTTAGCTGTTAGCAACCCCCTTAGCTGTTAAAAATTCACTGTAAACCACGGCTTCACTGGGATTATTGCTTTTTTAAAACGGTTATTCCATATACGTAGTTAGGTTTCACAAAATAAAACCGAGCAAATAAAGTGTAATGATATTAATAAAAACAGTATTCTTCCACCAAACAATGTAGCTCCTCAGAAAAGGTTGTGGTTCCAACAAAGTGGTTGCAGAGCACCACAAACGTAAACAAAGGTGTATGTTTGTAGTGTAATTTACAACAGCTTCGAACGTGGCTCAACCAACCAATCAGAATCAAGGACCGGAACTATCCGTTTTATAAAAGCGATCAAAACGCAGATCAGGACGACAGTCATCTAAAAACATGATGACCCAAACCACACTGGCAAAAATGAGACACTATAAAAGCCAGATCTATTTGTTGTCATCAAATTTATTAGCTTTGCAGTGACTAAAATTTACCTACAGGTCATTATCGTGAAACAGCGCCAATTAGAATAATGATAAATATAAATACATTTTAAAAATACACTAGTGGACACGAAGTTTGGAATAATTAGGTTTTTTAATGTTTTTAAAATAAGTCTCTTCTGCTCACCAAGGCTGCATTTATTTGATCAAAAATGCAGTAAAAACTGTGAAATATTATTACAATTTCAAATAACTGTTTTATATGTGAATAAATGTTATTCCTGTGATGCGCAGCTGTATTTTCAGCATCATTCCTCCAGTTTCAAATAACTGTTTTATATGTGAATAAATGTTATTCCTGTGATGCGCAGCTGTATTTTCAGCATCATTACTCCAGTCTTCAGTGTCACATGATCTTCAGAAATCAGTATAATATGCTGATCTGCTGCTCAAGACACATTTCTGATTATTATCAATGCTGAAAACAGTTGCGCTGCCAAATATTTTTGTAAAACAGCATTTATTTGAAATAGAAATCTTTTGTAACATTATAAATGTCTTTACTGGCACTTTTTATTAATTTATTGCATCCTTGCTGCATAATAACAAACTTTTAATAAGAACTCTACCCTCGGGATGAAAACATGTTTGTATGTGGCTGTAGTAATGAATGTGTGCTTGGTCGAGTCTCAAAAGAAGAGCAGTGCTTCATGGGGAGGTTTAGGGTGTATCCACTGATACACACACACACACACACACACACACAGCTGAGCAACCATTTCATTTCATTTCACAGCAGCACGTTTACTGTAATGCGGTGTGAGTTGAGGGCCTATGACGGACGTCTCCTCCGAGGGTCCCGTGGCTTAATGAAGCCCTCTAGAGATGCTGGACTGATTGCCTCACAGTATCAGACGAGTCTCAAAAGAAGAGCAGTGCTTCATGGGGAGGTTTAGGGTGTATCCACTGATACACACACACACACACACACACACACAGCTGAGCAACCATTTCATTTCATTTCACAGCAGCACGTTTACTGTAATGCGGTGTGAGTTGAGGGCCTATGACGGACGTCTCCTCCGAGGGTCCCGTGGCTTAATGAAGCCCTCTAGAGATGCTGGACTGATTGCCTCACAGTATCAGAGAGGAGATGGGTGGGGATTGTTTTCTCATAATCCCCTGCTGAACAAAATCGACTCGTGCCAAGAAAAACAAATCTCCACTTGCATTAATTAGAGTCGAACGTCAGCACGGAACAGTGACATCAGTGTAGCTGAATTGCGACACTATTGTAAATGTGCATGCAGTCATGTTAGCGGGTGGCACAGAAGACGCGATGTTTACAGGATCTAATGCAAGTGTGACATGCACAGCTGAGAGTAAAACACACAAGAAGATTATGTTTCATACAGACTGAACTCCACTGGAGGAAAATTATAATGAGAGTCACCCAATATTCTGGGGCCTTTTTCCTTAAAAAGAAAGTCAATTTTAGGTTCAGAATAGCATATCGCCCACATATGCACACTTTAACGGGACCGGCTTCAACATGAGGGTCAGTGGTCTCATATTTATTAATAATGCATGCAAGTTTTTTTGCTTTCCAATCTCACACATTTTGTTTTCGGTGATGTTTTGAACATTTTTGTTGCAAGTTCTGCTCACCGTATTTTGCAATGTTACTTTTTTATCATATGAAACATGCTGCGAAGCTAGAGATTACGGCAGTGTTGGGGAAAGTTCCTTTTAAAAGTAATGCATTACAATATTGCGTTACTCCATAAAAAAAGTAACTAATTACGTTACATAGTTACTTTTTTATGGAAAGTAATACATTACGTTACTTTTGCGTTACTTTTAAAATCTGGACAGGGCTTGCTTGTTTGTTTTTAAAATAAAAAAAGTTATATTTTTGGCAAATATAAAAGCCTTTTCACACCAAAAGTGAAATGAATGCGCCTCAGGCTGAAGGGAAAGTACAGTAGAATGCAGAAGAAGAAATTTCAACGCACTTCAGCAATAAACAAAGACACACAAATGTTTGTCTAGAGTAATTTTTGATTATTAGTACGGTTGAACTGAATCATCGAAGGTCAGAAGCAAAGACATTGGTTAATAGAATGGGATTAAATACATAAAGGATATTTGTGTTTTAACATTTAATTATTGCAGGTTTGCGTCATATTCTGAGTTGCATTATTTTTGTTCATTTTGAGGAATACTGAATCTGTGTTTTGTGTGAGTGAGATTAATTAATGCATATTCATATTTATTTTAGAACTACAGTAACATCTGATTTCTCTCAACACGGGGACAGCAGAGCTGTCAGTCAATAAATTGGAAAAAAAGTAACTTGCGTTACATATTTGAAAAAGTAACTCAGATGTTTTCTTGTAAATTAAAAAGTAATGCGTTACTTTACTAGTTATTTGAAAAAAGTAATCTGATTACGTAATTTGCGTTACTTATAATGCGTTACCCCAACACTGGATTACGGTTTATAAAGTTGTAAATATGTAAAAAGTAAACACATTGATTCGCTTCAGGAGGCCTTTATTATTCCCCCGGACCCATGTGGAGCACTTTTTATGATGGATGGATGCACTTTATTGGACTTCAAAATCTTGACCCCCATTCACCACCATTATAAAGCTTGGAAGAGCACACACGTTCGGATTGGTGCCAAATGAGAGAGGTACGCAAACACCAGGTTTATTTGTATAGTGCATTTCCTAAACTGCAGTATATTTTATTTATTAACAAAAATACATAATAGAACAAAAACAAGTGAGGCAATACAGATAAAAAAAAATTAATGAAATTAAAATAAAATAATAAAATAAACAAAAAAAATACAATTTAAAAACGGTTCTATAATGTGGGATGTTTTTAAAGCTTTTTTTTTTTATTGGAGGAGATTTTTTAAAGTGATAATACTAAACGTAAATCTGAAGCAAATTCTTTACAGTTGTGTTAAAAGCAGTACAGTAAAACACTTGGGTTGATTTTACTTAAATATTTATTACAAGGGTAATAATAATGCATTATGGCAAAGGCATAAGAATTGTTGACATGCCAGTAGTTTGTTTTGCTTTAAATAATTTGGTTTAGGCTGGGAGTTTATAATAAAAGTCGTTTATAATGAATGCCTCAATAATGTATGGTTGTTTTATACTTATTTTTTCGTTTATTTTCAGAATACTTTATATTTAAAGGATTTGTTGTGGAGTGATGGGAACTAAAATGCATGTTTATAGTGTTTATGTTGTTTTATTTAACATTGTTTCTGAATGTAATTATGATACACCTTATCTGTGTGTGTGTTTTTTCCCCTCTCTCAACAATGCAATTTTGACCCGGGGCAACTTATACTGAAAAATTATGTTAGCTGATGCCAAGAGCATCATTTGAGATGTCAAGCACCTTGCATGAATATAGATGAGACTAGGAGGCAAGTTCATGTCTGTGGGTCTCAAAAAATAAAAAAACCCAATACAATTAATTACTGACATTCATATTAAACATCACTTCATATTTTAGTTTTAGTGTGTTGCTCATAAAAAGTGTGTATTCATGGCAAACACTAGGCTCACAGAATGTGTGTATGATTTTGCTGCCATGCGCTCCCAGCATCAGAGAGGCAGCAGCGGGAGAAGCTGTTCAACACTTCTCTAACTGGATTAACTCTCTCTGTTTTTGTTCATAAAGCTGCTGGACTTCAGAGTAGCTACTCTGCAGACGCTCCATGTGGATTACAGGGGGAAAAATGGTCAGCCATGATGGTTCACACGCATTATAATGAAATTCAAAGAGAATCACTGGAAATGTCAGTGAAGAGACAGAAAAGATAAGCCTTTCCAAAGTGTTGTTAGGCAGCTGAAAATGTCAGGCGCTCTTTTAAAAACTCCCAGCTGTGGGCACTTGAGAGTGATTTGGAGGAGCAGCGTTTAGCCAGACCCATGGTGAATGAAAGGTTCCTCCAAGCATTACTTTTCTTATTAATTTCGTTTGTAGTCTGGAGGTGGATACTCGGAGACCAGCAACCCTTACACCAACAGGGACACTGCATTCTAAATACACAGACATTAATATAAAGTTGATCGCACCTTTGCAGCTATAACAGCTTCCACTCTTCTGGGAAGGCTTTCTGTGGGAATTTGTGCCCATTCATCCATTTGTGAGGTCAGGAACTGGTGTTGAATGAGAAGGCCTAGCTCACAATCTCCGTTCCAGTTCATCCCAAAGGTGTTGGATGTGGTTAACCCTTTAAGCTCAGGGCTCTGTGTGGACCGGTCAACTGCTTCCACACCAAACTCATTCAACCATGTCTTCATGGACCTTGCTTTGTGCACTCTGGCACAGTCATGCTGGAATAGAAAGGTCCTTCCTCAAACCAATCCCACAAAACAGCTGGAAGCAAAGCATTGTCCAAAATGTCTTCGTATGCTGAAGCATTAAGATTTGTGATCCCGACACCTGAAAAACAGCTACATACCATTATCCCTCCTCCACCGAACTTTACAGTTGGCACAATGCAGTCAGGCAGGTAATGTTCTCCTGGCAACAGCCAAACCCAGACTCGCCCATCAGACTTTGTGATTGGTCGCTCCACAGAACAGGTTTCCACTGCTCCAGAGTCCTGTGTGCTTTACTCCACTCCATCCGACGCTTGTACTTGCTGATGTTGAAGGTTGTATGTAGCTGCTCGGCCATGGAAACCCATTCCCTGAAGCTCCTGCCTCACTTTTTGCTCTTATATTAATGCCAGTGGAAGTTTGTAACTCTTCAGCCATGGAATCAGCAGAGCGTTGGTGACTTTATACAGTCTTCCGCTTCGTGGAATAGATGCTGCTGTTCCTAAACACTTTCATTTTCCAATAATACGACTTACAGTTGACCGCAGAATATCTAGCACGGATGAAATTTCACAAACTGACTTACTGCAAAGGTGGCATCCTATCACGTTTGAGTTCACTGAGCTCTTCAGAATGACCCATGTCTGTAAATGCAGACTGCGATTTTATACACCTGTGGCAATGGGTTTGATTGAAACAGCTGAATTCAGTAATTAGGAGGAGGGTACTTCTGTCCATGTAGTATATAATACATACTATTACTAGGGTTGTGCAAGAGTACTCTGAAGTGACACTAGTTATCATTTATGATTATGCATGACATGAATTTTTGCTAAATTTTAAATTCAGAAACAATTTGAATAGGAACAATGAATTACAACATAATTTTGGCAGAATTCAGCAGAGATGATCAGCGAGTCTTCAGCAACTAATGCCATACAAAACACCAAACTTTTCCCATAGATTTTCATAAGTCTGGCCCCCAAAAAATGATATGCTACTAAACAAAACCAGTTCTCATCCAGTGTATTTATTATATAAAGACTGTAACCAAATGTCTTAACGAAAATACAAAACATGAAATTTAAACACATTGATTTAGTGACCAAATATTATGTGTTTTCATATAATTGTTATCTTTAGACATCTGTAGCTTTTCATAGACAAAATATACTGGGTCAGCACACATCCACCAAAGAGTTTTTCCATTTGCTGTACATGTTGAAGCCCTGCCCTAAGGGTTTGACATGGAAAGTACTTCATAAAGGAATATACATTAGGAAAACATCATCAGACAAACAAACATACTTTTATACTTTTCTAAGCAATTATGGAACAATTCTCCATAGTATGAATTTCCTATGTGGCTGCATTACTCGTGCGTAATCACCTTGAATAAAAGCATCTGCTAAACGAATAAACATGAATATAAATACAGAAGTGAATTATTCTGGAAAAACTCCGTAAACATCAGTAAAAGCAGTGCTTGTGCAAGAGGCTACATGAGAATAGCAGAGCCAAAGACACTTGGGATCCCAGAGTCATGTGAAAAGAACCATCCACCCATGCAATTCTCATTTCTCATAACGGTTTGTGCGTTGGAAAAACAATTGGTGACCCATGACACAACCTCAAAGACCACCACCTCTCCACATCTAGAGCACAAACCTCCATGTGAACACGAACAGCAGCGCAGCTACTTCGAAACAAACCTTTGACATTTCAGTAATAGCCTCACAGCCTCTGTTTAATCGCAGAACCACAGGTACTGTAGATGTTTACCAGTAGAGCAAACATGCTTTCCACAATAAACAATGAGAGCGAACTGCGGTGGGGAAGCGGAGGACTTCACTGTTAGTGTCAGATGAATGCATGTGCTAACTTTCTGACATGCTGATATGAAAAACAACACAACAATGCAAGCTATTGTCTTTTAGACACAGTTCTAATCTACTGAGAACAACCACTACTATTACTAATAAATGCTACAAGTGCAGAAAAACAACATTTTGTTGCAACATAAAGCAGAATTCCAGGGAAAAGTGCAATAAATGCATTGAGCTATGTTGTTGATGATGCATGACTGCAGTTTGAGCTCGGCTCCAGTGTGCCGTGCCCCTGGCGTCCGCGTTGACTCATTAACACAACACTGTTATCCCGGGGAGGAATTTCTCACTCGCCAACCAGAAGAAAGTCCTGTGAAGCCCACGCCATCTGGGTCCAGTTAAGGTGAATGAAAAGCTTTAATTAAAATGAGGGCATCAATGTATCCCTTACAACTATTTTTAGTCCGGCGACCTCTTAAAGTAGGCATGTTTGCAAGAAACCTTTGTTTCAGCAGTAACATATGACTCCTTGAAGGTATCAAGTTCAGTTTATTCACATTCCTCTGTTTCTGAATCCTGCTGATTCCATTATGATGTACAGATTAAAAGAATATGAGAAAATAAGAATAAGAAAATAAAATATGGGATGGTCGGGGAAATAGTTACAAATAGTGTCAGAGGTGCTAGTCAGTGTAAATATTCAGTAAGCACTCTGAATGATGATTGGCTACTGGTTCTACCAGTTTCATGTATACGCCTCCAGGAGCTTGGCTGTTTTCAGAGAGAATCGTAAAGCTGTATCTTTCTTTTATAAATCTGATAAAACTAAAGACTCTTTGGAGTTATGAAGGATGCAATACTACTCTATAGGGACTCAAGAAAATGTATGTGTTATGTCACCTTTAAGTTAAAATATTTGCCCTCTGAAATTGATTTCCAGGGACTTTTTTGTAACCTTTGTAAGGGCATTTTTTATAATTACTACTTTATACCGATAAATCGTTTTGCCGATATGAGCATTTTATCGGCCGATATGAGCCTGTCGCAGATATACCGGTATCGGCATATATGCCGCTGATATGCCACCGATTTGAATTTTTTTTTTAATCTACATAAAACGCAGATAAAATGTTTGTCAATGGTGTAATTACGTAGTTTGTCCAGCAGAGCACGCTCCATTGTTTGCTACTAGCGATCTGGATCTTTAAAGCTTAGGTATGTGGAATACCATTGAAAATTTGAATGTCCATATCTCTGTAATGGCGCGTTAGATCCACACCAAATTCTGTGGGATCCCTTCAGCTCGAGGAGTCCTCTCAAACGCTGAATCGAGTGTACGTCTCAAGGCCCCCTTTCAAATGAGACCACCCCCGCGTCGATAGCCCCCGGAGTCCGGGAGTTACGGGCGGTCAAAGTCGCAGTAGGAAGCCAACCGATCTGGCGATCCCAGTGGGCTACCGACGTGTGGAGGGTGGCATTCGAGAGGGCTCCTCGAGCTGAAGGGATCCCCCGAATTTGGTGGAGATCCGCCACCGCGTTCGCGAGATAGTCACAACAGCCAACCCTTTCACTTCAGTAAGGAGGTTTCTTGTTCAGGCAGAAGCATTCAAGTGGTGTCTTAACTGTAAGTTGCTAACTAATTTGTGGCTTGAGTCTGTTGAATGGTGATTTAATGCTACGTTGGTGAGACGCAA
This sequence comes from Sinocyclocheilus grahami, assembly GCF_001515645.1. Lineage (NCBI taxonomy): Eukaryota > Metazoa > Chordata > Actinopteri > Cypriniformes > Cyprinidae > Sinocyclocheilus > Sinocyclocheilus grahami. The sequence continues at coordinate 1,516,437 of NW_015505299.1, read as the reverse complement.
TGCTATTAAGCAGCGGTTCTTAATCTTGTTCCTCGCGACCGCCCGCTCTGCACATTTTGTATGTTTCTCTTACCACTTCAGAGGTTTGTTCTATTCGACCGTAAGTGCCCTGCGAAGTGGACTTCCCAGGATACTCTGCCATGATTCCAATTAGAGGGGAACGTACATGTTACATTCAAAGGGCATTAAAGTATGCGAGACGTGAATTTAAATAGTATTTATTTACAGAGGTATATTATGTCACACTTCACACATCTCTAGTAAGTTCCGTCTGTGTGTGAAGATGCTGCGCAGCGCAAATCCGTGAATGAATGTTCCGAAGTGAAGTAAACTTCAAAATGGTGATTTAATGCTACGTTGGTGAGACGCAATGCTATTAAGCAGCGGTTCTTAATCTTGTTCCTCGCGACCGCCCGCTCTGCACATTTTGTATGTTTCTCTTACCACTTCAGAGGTTTGTTCTATTCGACCGTAAGTGCCCTGCGAAGTGGACTTCCCAGGATACTCTGCCATGATTCCAATTAGAGGGGAACGTACATGTTACATTCAAAGGGCATTAAAGTATGCGAGACGTGAATTTAAATAGTATTTATTTACAGAGGTTTATAATGTCACACTTCTCTTGTAAGTTTCCTGTGTGAAGACATAGCAAATCTATGAATGAATGTTCCAAAGTGAAATAAACTTCAACGGAATAAAGTTGAATGGAACTGAATTTAAATAAAGTTGAATAAACTTCAACTTTACTGTTCAGTGCACTGATGTCAGACTCATTTTGGATAATAAAGTGTATTGTTAAATTGTTAAATACCCTGCCTTCATTACATATCTTTGTCACGTCACTATAAGTGTTTGATCACCCCATTTGAGTGATCATTGCAAAAACTGTTTATGTGTATATATATTCTGTTTATGTATATACTGCATTGACTCATTTTGGATAATAAAGTGTATTGTTAAATTGTTAAATACCCTGCCTTCATTACATATCTTTGTCACGTCACTATAAGTGTTTGATCACCCCATTTGAGTGATCATTGCAAAAACTGTTTATGTGTATATATATTCTGTTTATGTATATACTGCATTCCATATATAGTACCAGTCAAATGTATGGACACACGAATGGGAAAGTGTCTGGCTTTTGACTGGTACTGTACTATAATATAGCCTACACAAAGAATATCAGCCTTTTTTTTACTCCCTAATATCGGTATCGGCATCGGCCCTCAAAAAACCCATATCGGTCTGGATATATTCTGTTATAATCACTTAAGCTGTCAACACTGCAAAATCAATCTCTTTCTTACATTGCACTGAACAACTCGCAACGTTCTCCGCAGTTATGAATTGGTCATCGCATTCATAAGCTCAACAGAAATATGTGATTGGTTTTAATGCTCAACGCTGCAAACTGAACGCTAAAAGAAACCTGAGCAAATCTACTGTAAATGTAATGCCGTAGTCGACACTTTTCATTCTCCTCACATTTCACTTTAATCGTGACTGCCATAATAGATCTAGTTTAATTGTGCAGGGGCATTTTTGCCCCCTTATCTTGAATTTGGAGACATTTTTGTTAATTTTGATGGTATCTTTGCCCCAAGCCCCCATTAATTACTATTGGGTTCATATCTTTCGATAAAAGTTTACAAAGACTTTAAATAGTGACTGGTTTTCCAAAGAATCTACAGAGAAACATACCAAACAAACAAATAATGCTCTACTGACACATTCACATAGCTGAAAATTGACAGGCACTTTCCTAACATTAGGATACTTTGGAAAGTAATTTTTTGTCCAGTGATCTATTGTAGTAGTTCTTCTGCCCATGTGTCCAAATAAGGCACAAGTGGGCGGAGCCAAAGGGTCTTATGCTGATGTATTCATCTCTATAATGTAATAAAGATGAAGAAGGGCACGTTTGCTTTCAATTAAGCTATTTTTGGACTAACGTGGAAGTTTTTAGGTCTAAAACTTACAGTATGTTTTTAAAGCACAATTACCTCTTACATGTCAAAAGATCAGGGAATATTATATTTAAATTGAACAGTGTCTCTATGTTTCTACTACTGTAAGGGAGGAGAGCGGGGCTAAGAGATGCTGAGTCAGTGGACAGAATTCCTCAGGAGTGGCTAAGGAGGACACATCTCTGGCTCCAGACGTGAGGAGGGGTGCTGGATACAGGATCCCTTAAATCATCATTTCCCAGATACTGGATAGGGGCAACTGGGCAGGAGGAGGACAACAGAACACTAATGGTAGCACGTGATGAATTACATAGAAGATAATAACGCTGCATTGAGCACTTCAGTGATGATGTGCTTTTGTAGGCCAACCTGTAAGTTCGTATCACTCTGGTTCCCTCCACAAAAACCCACTAGGATTTTTCCATTGGCTTTTGGAATATTGCAAGAAATAAGTAAATCTTACAACTCTTATACATTTTGAAGCCACAATACAACTGGCAGAAGTAAAAAGCTAAGCATAGGCTCTAAATGAACTACATCATTATAAACACAATGAGGCTGTGAAAGTGACTAGTGAGTAGATGAGTTTATCCGTTCACTGTGATGACATTTAATGTTTCCGACAACCTCTCTAGTCCCATTTAGACATTTGTTAGAAACCGTCTTTTTCAAGACAAGTAAAAGCTTTAAAAATCACAAGGGAGTATTACTGATGTATTTTATGTTGTATAATAAAACTTTTAATATACAATTAAAACTATCTTGAGCTTGTGTTAAACGGATCTTATTTCAGGCATTTAACCAAAACGCTTTGACTTAAGGACTAAAATGAGGATTTATTTCCGGGTTTTGGCCTACAAAAATACACCATCCCTGTTATTATCATCATAATTCACAAATACTTTTCTTTAAAATAAAACTATTTTCTTTTAAATTAAAAGTATTAATTTCAAACAAGCCTTTTTGCCATATCACTGTATCATCACTAAAGGCAGTACATGAACCAGTCGTCACATCCTTACACTGAAATTGAATGATTCTGATCCTCATAAACTTCTGCAGCTGTCCATACATACAGTAGGACTGTGTGCAAAAGTGTAAAGGCTGTCAGTAGGAGTAATTCTGGAATACTAAGGTAAGGTAAAGCCGAGAGTCGATTCAGCACTATCCGCTCGGTGGGATGCCACATTCTTCCAGCCTATGACACAATCCAAAACCTAAATATTCAATAATTATGACATTCCATTACCACTCTAAACCACATCTATTATTATCATCATCTGCAAGTGGTACCAATAACTTACTGGAAATGAATCTCGATCGACGCCAAGAAAAGAGGCAGCAGTCGTCCAAGTGGAACTAAAATCACCCAAATATTTCAGACTTGCGACAGCGCTGCCACATACCTAATGTGAAAAATAACAACCCAATGCTCGAGCTTTGGCCGTGTGCTCAGCTGCAGGATTTGGTTAGCAAATGGCCATTCTTCATTAGCATTAGACTAAACGTTGCAGTGCAGTGAGGGAAAAGCTGGTGGAGGAGGACAATGGCTTGGAAGTGCTGATCCAGCATACCTGGCAGTTCCTGGTTAGCACAACTTCAAAGCTCCCTGCTTCTCTTTGAAAGCCATTACGCCTAACCCCCTTGGCTTCGACAACAGTGCACTTAACGGCTTCAGCATGTTTGGCACAGACCACTGGCCCCAAAATCTTGGAAGTGGAGGAGGTGCTCAAAAAAGCCCCCAAACATTAAAGACAGCAAAAAAAGGGGGTGAGCCGTATATCAAGAGATAGTATGATGGATTATCAAACAAGCGTTCATTTGAGATTCTCCACAATTTGTAGGCCAAGTACGAGGTGAAGAGAAATTTGCTTCAGTTTTTGTGTGATTTGGTGCGTAGCACACACAGTAGCCAGCGGAAAGTTCCAGCCAGATGCCTAACAAATGGGATGCCACGTTTTGACCAGGAATGAAATCTTCCGCTGCAAACAAAAGTCAGATGGGCAAAATCTTCAGGGGAAAAAACAGCATTTTCTAACCGTTCTTCCTGGCAATTGGCAATTAATCTCAGTGGAAAGGACTGCAGCGGGACAGCTGAATCCTTGTTTAACGTCTTTTTCACCCTCCACCGCTTTACAGTCAATGTAATGGAAAAAGTCCTAATATTAGAGATGAGCTCCGCTCTTAAGTATGAGCCCTGCCATACTGAATCAAAGCAGTGATAAAACAAACGCAGCCATCAGAAAGAGAACGCTGGTAAAAGTGACCGTCTGCTTTAGATATCACCATAAAACCACACGCCGGCGACTCTTACAGATTCTATATAATGGCTGCACTTTCTTTTGTGGAAATAAAAACATTTTAAAAAGGGAAAAAGCCAGACATTCCAGGAATTCCCTGACAGTTCCATACATAAGGAAGGGCTGGACTGGAAAAACAGTGGGGGGAGATCAGGGCCAAAGTGTCTGAGACATTGTCACTCGCATATCACTGTAAAATACAGGAGTGTAACGGCGTGTACTTAACCCTTCCACTGCGAGGCCCGGAGAAACACGCTTCATGCTTGGCAGTCTCGTGACGTTTGTCCTGCTGCGATAGTAGAGGTCATAAACTCTCATAATATAACCACTTGAACTTGGGCCACGGAGCGTGATGATGCAGGAGGGGAATCTGGGAGACACTCTCTGTTTTTTGACCCCCTATGATTTGGTCTACCACAGGATCAAACTCTCTGTCAAGCTTAACACGTATGTGCTCTCAAACAGAGGACAAGGAAAACAGTGGACTGAATTTAAGAACACCGCTCTAGAACGCACACTATACGCTCATAGATAGTTTGGAAATGCTTCTATAAAAATGAGTTTTACACCAAATTTTAGACTCTCGGCTCTCTTAAAAGATTCTTTAGAGACCATTAAACTGGCTTGTACGTTTTATTGCCTGTGACCGATTTGGCCAACATCAGCTAAGCACTTATAAAATTGCCAAAAGATGATCAAACCGAAAAAGTTCACAGAATGCTAATTCATCCTTTAACAAAACACTTTAGACTGCGGGTCTTCTGCATCTTTAGGGGATACAAAAGAAACAGACTGACTATTGACTGAAATACTGGAGGAATATAGTGGCCTTTTCTAACTGCACCACTTTAGTCTTACGCTGTCGATATTGTATAGGCATATGAACAGTTACAGATGCCATTTGTGGTTGTTTGCTTATGTTTGGCTGGCTCTTCTTCATCCCAGTGGTCTTGGACATTATACTGACACCTATTGGTGTGGATGGAAGTTTTGTGGAAGGTTTTGTTAATCCACTTTACACTGGAGCTGTTTATCTTTTGCTTTGGTCACTTGTCTGTTTTTTCTTAGTTTAATAACACAAATCAATAAAATGCAAAAGATAAACTCGTGCCGCGTTTTTATTTCAAAGCGTACAGTGCTCATGTTTATTCAACGATGTCAAAGCCTTTTGGAATTCTATTTGTGACGGTCAGTGTTGATATTGCGGTGGGCCGCCACAAATAAATCAATGTATGGGAAACACTGATGTTTGGTAAAATATGAAAAGTCTCAGTGTGTCTGGTACAGTGGTCTTATTACCCAGGTAATAACCCAACTCTCCAGGTCTAGGATCTTGAGTAAAGATCCTAAACAAGCCGCTAAAACATTGAAATCTGAATAAACAAGCACAATTTAAAGCATAAAATTAAAGAGAATAATCAAGTGTAGAAATAAATTCTTAAAATAAATTGTTAGAAATTGACCAATAATCAATTGGCATCCTAACCTAAAATCAAGGTGGTAATAAAATGTAGTCAAATAAGAGTTAAACTGAAATTAAAATAAAAACACAGAACACGTGGCAGACCTTCAGCTACATCACACCAATTTTGGATTCGGTGTGATGCTAGAATCGAAAACCTCGGTATCGATACTAAATTGATATCATAGGTGACAAATAAGCAGCTTTAAAAGATAACTGCACTGAAAACAGTTTTATTAAGAACAATGCATGAACGACTAAATATAAAGTAATTGGTTATAGTGTGGCACACATGCACTTTGAGCTTCTGATATGCTGTTATGTATGTGCGCTGATCAGTGTTGTGAATAAGTCTCAAGTAAATTGCCTGAACGATGCATTCACTTGTTGATCTCTTAACTCTTTGAACAAGTCAAGATGAGCGAGCAACAAATGCTTTTCAAATTTTGATGGGTCTCCTCCCAAGGCAATGATTTATAGCAATGTTCACTGACTGGTACAGAAAGCTCTGTTGGTTTACCTTTTTCATCTGGAATGTCAAATTTCACTTCTACTGCCCTCTTTATTAATGACTTTAGGGCGTGTAAAATCAGATGTATTTATTTGATTCATCTTTCTCTTCTATTCTGTCACATCAGCTGGTTTTGCATCAGTTTGGGTAACACACTGGCACATAGCGGTGCTTTGTAACAAGTACTGAAATGAGCAAAATCATGATATTGTACCATTTGAAATATAATATATATATCAATATTTTTCCAGTACTCGTATACCGCGCAACCCTACACCATTGGATATGTCAAAGGGCCAACTGGACCTTACAGTTTTCAGGTAGGTCTTTCTATCAGAAGTAATGAATACTGAAGAAAATGAACAATCGATTGTAAAATCAAAACACTCCATAGTCGTCACTGAATTAAACACACACAGATTCTTATTAAAGCTACAGAAGTTATAAAGCTAAGAACAGTGAGTGATTTTCTTTCTTTTGCTGTTTAATTCACATTAATGACACAGATAGCAGCAGGATTATTAGATGCATGAATGAAGTGAGGACACAAATAAAGAGTGCTGGTTCCTGGAAGTGTAGTGGTTCGAATCACGCATCACTTACCTTTCATATTGTATTATAGTATTAAAGGGGTCCTATTATGCTCTTTTACAAAGTCTTGATTTTGTTTTGGGGTGTACTAGAACAGGCTCTCATACTAGGTTGCTCGAAAAACACATTCTTTTTCACATATTTTACATTATTACAACACCTCTCTCCCCAGTCTGGAATGAAGGGTTCGAACAGTTTCTGAATCAAATGAAGGCCTGCCTTCTGAAATACGAAATGTGTTGTGATTGGTTAGCTGGGCCAGTGTGTGCTGTGATTGGTTAACTGGGCCAGTGTGTGCTGTGATTGGTTAACTGGGCCAGTGTGTGCTGTGATTGGTTAGCTGGGCCAGTGTGTGCTGTGATTGGTTAGCTGGGCCAGTGTGTGCGGTGATTGGTTAGCTGGGCCAGTGTGTGCTGTGATTGGTTAGCTGGGCAAGTGTGTGCGGTGATTGGTTAGCTGGGCAAGTGTGTGCAGTGATTGGTTAGCTGGGCCAGTGTGTGCTGTGCAGAGCATGTGAGCGATATCCGCTCTATGGACGTGCGCTCCACTCATTCGCTCTAACCGCCCAAGCAAGCGCTCCGCTAATATTCTGCTCACGCTCTCTGTAAACCAATTCCCGCTCAGATCCCGCACCGTTCTGTAAAGAACAAATTTGCGTGCATTATATTATATTATAAATTACTGCTGCCTATATCTAGCCTACATTCTGTAGGTCTACCTATTGGTTCGGGTCAGTTTTTTTTTTTAAATAATATTTTAATAGACCTACGTGGTGTAGGCTAATATCTTCTGTACTCTGTAGTTCTGTATTTAGGCCTATATACAGCTGTGTGTTAGCTTAGGTCTACAGTTTAACTGAGATTATTTAATAATTACGGAGCTCCGAATATAATTCGAATGAACAATTCGTTTCTACGACGTCAGCAGGTTTTATTATTTTTTAAATTAATTATTATTTATTAATTTTAAGCAATAATGATTTTAATAAGTAATTACGAAATATAATAATTCGTTCCACGATTTAGGCCTACTAAAACTAGGGAATGAACGAATTAACGAACGAATTAATACGTGGCAGCTAAGCCTAAACAAGAGAACGAATACTTAATTTGTGGCCATAATTTAGACTAAACGAAAAAATTAATTCTTAATTCGTGGCCATAATGTAGTCCTAGCATAAAAGAGAACTAGCCTATTCTAAATTCGTGGCCGTGATTTTGTCTGCATGTCATGATCGGGGCTCCGTACAACCGAATATAACCTTAGCCTACCTGTTTATACATTTATTATGGTATGTAACTATAGCTCACGTTTTGCTGCACCATGTTTGCGTAGCACATCTCCGTGCTTTCTGTAATCAATATGAATCTGTACTAACTTTAACAGTCTCCCCGCACTCCCTCTCAGTTTCTTCTCCCTGCTCATTCTTAACTTTGATTTTTACTTTACATTTATGTATAAGGCTTGCAACTTCGTTGAAACAATATCTGAACTCCATAACTGCTCTACTATTCTCATCACTACAGACTCTCGATCTCGAACAAGCAAATCACCAAACGGCATTCTGGGCTGAGCATTTTGAGCGAGCGGAGCGGAATCTTCAGAAAGGCGCTCTGCTTTGTAACTTTGCAGATCTTTTTTATGCTCAAACAGTAACATTACAGACTAACTAAAGTTGAAAAAGTGAAAAAGCATAATAGGACCCCTTTAAAAGTGCTGTACATTTTTGTATTTGTACCAAAACCTGAAAATTGTACATTGTGACGAGAGGGGCGGGGCCGAGAGCCGTGGGAACAGAGCGAGGCCGGTGGAGTAAGTGATAATGAGCGACACCTGCGCCACTCACCGGTCTCGAGTCTCACGGAGGAGCTCCGGAAGGATACAAAGAGGAGTGACGACAGGGAAAGACGAGAGAGGACCAGGCCTGGAGTTTATTTTGGTTTTGTTTGTGCGCGACAGTCGTCCGCGAGGGGCTGTCGCGCTGTTTTGTGTTTATTTTATTATTAAAGTTTGTTTAAATGTTCGCCGGTTCCCGCCTCCTTCTTCCCGACTTATGAACTTTGTTACATACATTTGTAAGTTCCAGGCCTGGAAAACACAACAACAATAATTAAAAAGTTATTGTAATTTTCTGGTCATGCTCTAAAATATGTAACGAGCTAGAAATTGTTATTTTTATAGGCATATGAGTGGACTAAAATTAGTTTGATGTATGTCTGTATAATTCAGCAGTTCACTTTGCTACTAAAGTTTAAAAAAGGGCTGCATTTTTGTATTTGTTTTTTGTAGATGTAAATTTCATTTTACATGTATTCATTTAGTTTGTTTTGCTATCTAAAGTTAAAAGGTGACATGAGTTATTATTAAAGTTATTATTCGTGCCTTTCTGAATAAGGCATTTGGCTTTGCGCATGTTACATCACATGTCAGTCACATGTCTTCCCGTGGATCGTTCTTGATCAGAATAAGCTGTGAAGTGGACCAGACTTTATGCAACAGTCATAATGTTGTCTATTAAAATCATTGTTGCCATGACACCAGTAAAATTAAGTGCAGATTAAGACTTACCTAAAACCCGACTGCCCTAGAAAAAGCTTGACCTGCACATGAAAAAAGCATTTATTTCTGTGCTCGAGTGTTTGTTTGAGTGGCAGGTGGACGGTGTGCCGTGCTCTGGTCAGGCCGGGTGAACGGGAAATGTCCAGCATTCCTCAGAGGCAGGTGTTTAAATTAATGCAAGACCTCACTGAAGAAGTTCACTTTGATACATTGCAGATTTTAGCTTATGGTCTGCCCTCCTGTCAGCTGATATGAATCCCTCAATGCTAAACGCCACATTATCTGAACATGTTTCTTGAGCTCTCAGATGTTTCGTACAGTAGCAAAGATCAGGATGAAGACTGATTGCACAGTGTTTCATCTGCAGTGCAAAAGAATTACTGACCTTGTGGCTTTTGGGAATTCTCACTGTAACCCAATCTTTAATTTTCCACCTGGCATTCTCATGAATAGAGTTCAAATGGTGTTGCAATATGTTTTTGTATTACATACATTCCAGTAAAGGGAAAAAACACCATGTTCCTTTGGAGAGAGAATGATTAAAATTTCTATGTTTGGACTCAGACTTTATACTGACACTTATCAGTGAGGGTGCAGGTGTTTCAACATTATATTTTTCCACTCTTACTCAGCTTTGCTGCAAACTTTGTACAATCCTATTTAAGACTTTTTAAGACCCAAACAGAGAATAAATAATAAAATTTTTGTACAGCAAAACAAATAGCCATTAACAGTTTTAACATGTTAATGTTTATTCAACAAAATCAGTAACATCAAAACCGACACATATCAGAATATTTTTGTAGATTAGAAGCCCTTCTCTCAATTTCTTTACCCAACTTATCTAACTCCTCTCTCTACTCCTTGTATCATCTTCTTAGTGTTAGACTTTGTAATCAGTTTTAACACATGTAACAATTTTAATTAAATCAAATTAATAACACCAGAACTGATACATCCCAGTATTATATTTCTCGTAGCTCAGAAGCTTTTCTCTCAATCTCCTTATCCAATTCATCTAGCTCCTCTTTTTCCTCTTTTCTTTTCTTCCGTAGAACTTCAAGTTCATCTTCAACTATTTTTCTTTTAGTCATCTTCTCATCCTTTGTCTTTTTCCTTTTTTCCTCATCTAGGTACATTCTGTACCTGGTCCGTGCAGTTGCACAGTAGTTTAGCAACTCTTTTGTAAGAGGTACCTGGGTCACTGCACCATACACTCTCACATGGTCTCAGATAAGTGTTGCTGTAAGAGCTGCACAAACTTCCAGTTAACACTTGGCCCGTCCATTGACACAGAGAGCATCTTGCTGAGGCAGAGCTCTTTTGTACCCTCCTACAGAGAAGATACAACAGGTAACACAAAGAAAAATAAATTCTCAAAATCATTGTGTACTTAGTAGCAAAAACTTATTTAGATGATCACTTATAACCTTAATTTTAGAATTTTCTGTAATCATTTTTTACATTTTATTTTATTATTTTTAACCTATTCTTTTATTTATTTTTTAATTTATACATTAATTTATTCTTATATTTATTCATGCGTTTTTATTCATTTGTATTAATTTATTCCCACAATCCCACATTTATTTATAGATTTATTTATACATTAACTTATTTTTATTTTTCCATGTGCAACATAGAAGCATAGTAAAGAATAAACAAAAGTTAAAAATAATTAAAATCAGATTCAATTTTATTAAAGGAAACAAAGAAAAAAAATCAGTTCTCAAAATCATTGTGTACTTTATAGCATAAACTTATTTAGATGACAATTGCTATTCAATTCCAAGTTTAAAATACAAACAACTGTATTTTTATGATCACTTAAGATGCTGTAGTTTGATTTTAATCAAAGCACATTGATAAACAATCCTCAACTTTCTAAAATGGTTTAAACAAAGCTGTAACGTTACAATATAGCCTAACATTCATGAGATCAGGGATTATTGCAGGATGACTAGACTGAATTTTTGATTTAGTGTAAAGTGTTGACCTGCTACAGCACAATAATTACTGTTCATATTTCATGGTGTAGGTTGTAAACTATTCTAGCACTGTAGCCCCTAAAAATCAAATACACTCATTGATTTTTATTTTGAGACAAGCATTCACTATTTATGTATTTTTATGCACTAATAATGTATTTTTGACTTGCCTTGAATTTGTCCAATAAATCCTCATCTGTGGAATGGCCCAGGAACTGAGAACCATAGTAGCGGGAGCAATCGTACATTCCCGTTTCATCCGTTGTCCAGTATCTGGCATGAAGGTCTAGTTGTTTGTTTTTTGTTGTCATGTTCATGCTTTCGTCGAACGATTCGTCATTCATTTTTGTTGTCAGCTGTCTTTTAATAAACGGCACGATACCAAACCTGGCTATGTACGCAGTTTTATCTCTGCCACATGCAGGGTGCGAACTACGGAGGAGCTAGGGGCAGCTCGGCTCCCCTTAATAAGACATGGGCTCCCCTGAAAACGTGATTTGTGAGATTCGTCATTCATTTTTGTTGTCAGCTGTCTTTTAATAAACGGCACGATACCAAACCTGGCTATGTACGCAGTTTTATCTCTGCCACATGCAGGGTGCGAACTACGGGGGAGCTAGGGGCAGCTCGGCTCCCCTTAATAAGACATGGGCTCCCCTGAAAACGTGATTTGTGAAATTTTGGGGGGCCTCAAAAACAACTGACAATGTGTTATTTTGACGTGCAATTTCAATTTTGTGTAATGTGATTGTATAACGCTAATTAGTTTTAATTTTGTAAACTTTTGTATGTCTAAGACAAAATGCCATCTACAATTTAAGACCTCGCATAAGTAAAAATAAGACTTTTTATGACCTTAAATTTGCAAAATGAAATGTAATACTTTTAAAGACTTTTTAAGGACCTGCGGGAACCCTGTTACTCCTGTCGCTCTGGACTCTGACTCAGGCTCTGTAGTCATGCTGTGTGTGTGTGTGTGTGTGTGTGTGTATGTATATTGTGTTTGTTTTGTTTATTTTGTTGTTGTTTGTTTATTTTTCTGATAGTCAAATCACTGTAAAAAAAAATTATCACATTTTTCTATTACTAATATTCACACTTTGTTGAAACAGAACATATGTTACATGTTTTTTAAGCATTTCAAATAGAGCTGCACAATTAATTGAAATAAAACTGAAACCGAAAGCAAAGGCTGTGATTTAATTAAACAAATTAAGTGCAACATTGTATTCATTTACACGTGAGCAGCTCATGATCCAGTATTTTCAGCGTTTCAAAGCTACTCAATTCACAGAAAATGAGCCACATGAACGCCATCTCCGTATGTACTCTTTAACATGCATATGGACACAAAACATGCACCAACCATCTTCACAAACTTTTAGTGAGAAGCGCTTATTAAGAAAAGAAAAGCTTTCAGGACCCTGTGCAGTTTTTCTGAAAACACAAAAGCTTGATTGTTTTTATTACATAATTATTATATTATTTTTCATAAATACTGTAACACTTCTTGCAATAATAATATTTCTTATTTTGTTTAATATTTTAATTTAGTCACAACGATATTCATAATAATATTATAAAAATATTTATCACATTGATATTATCATATTGATTTACAATCAAAACATTTTGACCCCCAAAAAATACATGCATTTTTAAAACACAATTGTATCAGAAAAACTGCAATTAGATTTTCCCCCAAACTGTGCAGCTATTTTCAAGGCCTATTTTGGCGTCTCCTTACCTCAAGTGGTCTAAAATTGGCTAAAGGAATTCTAATTTAAACGATATTCCACTAAAACTGTGACGTTATTTCATTAATAATGATTAGTGTGGATGGTGAATGAATTATTTGATTCCCTCACTCTCCTAGACAGAAGGAACAGCAGCAGAAAGGGCTGAAAGAGCTTGAACCAATGTGAATATTGCAGTGTTGAACTGCATCTATATTTGGAGCTAAATGGTGCGAGGTGAACACAAATGTTATGTTGGGTTATGATGAGGGTTTGTGCTAATGACCCGTGCTGAGGCTGAAAAGTTCTTTAAGAAAGCCTACATGTGGGCGACTCAGGCTATATATTGCCTCTATAATTTAATGCATTTCCTTCTATAATTATCACTACTGTCAATTGTCTTGCTAAGTACGTTTTCATTTAAAGAATTTGCCATTGACGATTCAAACGCGAGTTTTGAGCAGTGTAGAGTAGCGCTTGTTGTTTGTCATTTCTCCGATCACAAATGCAGACGTGGTTTTATGTTTATGCTGTGCAATGCAACGCAACGCAACGCATAAAAAGACAGTATAAGTCATTATAATCCATAATTATGTCCCCACTTGATGCAACAAATGCCTCGTTTATAATGGGTTTTCATGTTTTTGAATCATCGCTCCGGGACAGGGCATCACAGTATGGTAGGAGTGTAACATTTCCGTCACACGCTTGAGGTATTCGGTCAATCACAATTCACTGGATAGCTGGCCAATCACAGCACACCTCGCTTTTCAGAACGATGAGCTTTGTAAAAATTGACGCGTTTCAGAAAGGCGGAGCATAGAGGAGAAACAATAAGTTCACTGACAAGCTAAACAAAATCAGCAATGTTTTGTGTAGCTTGTCATTGAACTACAGCTATTTGTAGTAAATGCCGCTCCATCTGAACGCACGTGCTGGAGATTTACTACTAATCACAGGAGCGGCTTTACTGACGAAAATCGCATTCGATTTTTTGCACAGCCCTAGCTGTTACCATCCACACACTGAATTCATACTGTAATTTATTTTTATGAAGCATCATGTAGTTCCAGACATTGGATTTTGCCAGAAAACACAATTTCAGTCCGCTGGTGTATTTGTTCAAGCGATTAAGCTGTAGACTGAGATGGAAAGTCGTGACACGAGTGAACTCACAGTAAACTGAAGTAAACACCTTCTAGAGTTACAGCGTTCAGTAACATGAGCGTCAGGGAATCTGTGTGGTCCGGTCTCATCTCAAACGCTTCAGGTATTCAGCAAACAAAGGGGGGCATGAACTGATCTCACCCCTGCACTTGGAGCCAATTTGTAACATTCTTTTATTTATAAGAATCAATTACTTGGAGGGAAAACGGGCTGCTTGTTAAATCTCAACAGAGAGCGCCTCCCCTGTGGAGCGTCTGATAATGAGACCACACAGAGAGCGTGTATCCCACTCCTGACAGACTCTGGATCCTCCCTAATACATCAGACACACTCCAGCTTCATGCCATATGCTCCGCTCGCCCCAGAGTCAAATGGCAAAGGAGCAGAGTTCTGCTCATGTCTGGGATTTCTATGAGAAATGCATGAGAATGCTACTGAAAACATGTATTCGTATCAGACTGCTGACCTTTAACTGTGTGCCACTACTGAGAGTTCTTCCGTCAACCTAATATCTGCCACTACAGTAAACAGTTATGGCAAGCCTATGACAATAATATAGTGCAGCAGCCCCTCTGAAGCCCGATGACGTGATCTAACACAGTCTCCCTACACTCTCAAACTACTTTTGTGTATTATGCATTAAATGTAAACAACATATGTTTTATATACACTACCGGTCAAAAGTTTGGGATCAGTAAGACTTGTAATGTTTTTTAAAGAAGTCTCCTCTGCTCATCAAGGCTGCATTTATTTGATCAAAAATACAGAAAAAACCAATGTTATTACAATATAAAATAATGGTTTCTATTTTAATATCCTTTAAAATATCATTTATTTCTGTGATGCAAAGCTGAATTTCCATCATCATTACTCCAGTCTTCAGTGTCGCATGATCCTTCAGAAATCATTCTAATATGCTGATTTATTATTAGAATTATCAACAGTTGTGCTGCCAAATAATTTTTTGGAAACTGCGATACTTTTTTCAGGATTCTTTGATGAATAAAAAGTTAAAAAGAACAGCATTTATTCAAAATATAAATCTTTTCTAACAAAGCTGTCACTTCTTAACAATTGAACACGTTTTAATTTCTTTCAAAAAAAGAAAGAATACAAATATACTGACCCCAAACTTTTGAACGGTAGTGTATATTGTTAGAAAATATTTATATTTTAAATAAATGCTCTTATTTTTAACTTTTTATTCATCAAAGAATCCTTAAAAAAAGTATCACAGATTCCAAAAAAATATGAAGCAGCACAACAGTCTCCAGCACTGATAATAAATCAGCATATTATACTGATTTCTGAAGATCGTGTGACACTGAAGACTGGAGGAATGATGCTGAAAATACAGCTGCGCATCACAGGAATAAATTACATTTTAATGTATATTAAAATAGAAAAACTTTATTTTACATCATAATAATATTTCACAATATTACATTTTTTCCTGTATTTTTGATCAAATAAATGCAGCCTTGATGAACATAAGAAAAAAAATCATTCTGATCCCAAGCTTTTGACCGGTAGTGTACATAATATCTTTAAATTAATAGATTCATATTTCTCTAGTCAGTGCTCCATAGGACTAAAGCCGTTAAGAACACAGTTTTGCACCTTTCTCTTTTTGTCTGATTTTCAAATACTTTTTGCTTCAAATTGTAAAGTTGTTTCACCTTGCTTGGATTTTCATGGCTTATAAACAGAGACATCTTTGGGAAAAGTTTAACCACAAACTTTCAAAATTCCAGTTACCCAAATAAATCAAGCACTTAGTCTTCTAGAATTAAAATAGGCTAACTTCCGTCATCATAACCAACGTGACCACCTGCTTGCACAGGGAGCGTGCTAGGGAGTATTTTCAGGCGCTGCGTAATATCATTGCTCCTGCTGCACGCATGGTACGGCAGCAAAGCTCCTTGATTATTACGCCGGAATGAGAGTATAGTTCCTAGCCGTATCGGCCTAGAAAATCCCAACTTTTAATTTTCCGTCAGTCTTAGTACACAGTGTAACTACAGAAGAGTCAAGTTTTAAATAGGAAAAATATCGAAACTCTTTGGTCATTTTTGAGCGAGATGCTAACGGTCTAATCAGATTCAATGATCTATGCTAAGCTACTGCTAAAAGTGCTATGCCAGACCCGGAGATCGGCTGAATGGATTCGAAAACGGTAAAACTCTACTGTTTAACTCTAGGGGAGTTGGAAAATGAGCCTATTTTCAAAAATAGTGGAGTGTTCCTTTAAGTCGCTGGGGTACATTTGTAGCAATAGCCAAAAATACATTGTCAAAATTATAGATTTTTCTTTTATGCCAAAACTCATTAGGACATTAAGTAAAGATCCATGAAGATATTTTGTAAATTTCCAACCGTAAATATATCAAAACTTAATTTTTCATTAGTAATATGCATTGGTAAGAACTTCATATGAACAACTTTAAAGATGATTTTCTCAATATTTAGATTTTTTTGCACCCTCAGATTCCAGATTTTCAAATAGTTGTATCTCGACCAAATATTGTTCAATCCTAACAAACCATACATCAATGGAAATATTATTTATTCAGCTTTCAGATTATGTATAAATCTCAATTTTAAAAAATTGACCGTTATGACTGGTTTTGTGGTCCAGGGTCACATTTCATTTTAGGTGGAGGACTGAACACTGATTTGTTGAGTGTTTAGACTCAGGTTACCGTGTCCTGCAGAGGACGGCCGTGAGGATCTCTGGATGGAGGCGTGCGCGGCTCTAGGGATGAATGTGTTTGTACAGGTAGGATGGATCAGTCGAGACGTTTCTTCAGTAGATGCGTTGCGTGTGGATGCCCATGCGACACACACAGACGAGCTGTTGGCCAGTGGATGCAGCGGCAGGAGGCAGTGCTGTAAGACGATCTGTTCACACTCCAGAGCTGCAGCGTTCGGCTGATTTCCACAGAGTTCTGACAGCAGAAGTGTGAGTCTTGCTTGCTCTTGATTCAGTCTCCGCAGCAGTCGAAGGATTGGGTGGTGCTTCGATAATGGTGCAGTCCCCATTTTGGCTTTTGCTCCGGATGTGTCCATTTTGCATCGAGTTGCATTTGGTTTTGTTACCATGTTTAGATGCATTACAGCTTTCTGTGCTTTGGGTTACATTATTTTGGCCCTGGTCTCCCGTTTGAGCAGCAGAACTGTCTGTGTTTTGGGTCTTGCTGATTGCATCTGCGTCGTCTAAACCGTCAGAGGCATCTATGCTGATACCTGCAGCTGCGTCATGAAAGAGAAAGTACACGAGCTTGTTATTATCAGTCAAATATTACATCCTACAAGACAAACAGCTCTCACACACCTGGAGAATCTTCCACATTGCCATAGTGTGCTCAACTCTATCAACAACATTAACCAAAACGTACAGAATTACTATTGACAGCTATGTTATGTTGGTATTAAGCTCACAATAAAATGTGGGCTCTGTTCTCATGCTCTGAATAATTTAAATTAAATTAAAAAAAGTTAATTAATTCAACTCAGAAATTGATAGTAAATTTCACAAATAATTACAAAGAAACAATGAGTAACGCATTGAATTATACATGACATTTTGGAAACTGAAATAGTATTTTCTCATAACACATCCTTGAGTAATCTTTGTTTTATTTACAACTTCGAAAAATCACTTTTTTTTTCAAATGTGGAAATTGGAGATGCAAGTTTAAGCAAAGATGTCTCATCTGCTGTGCATCAACACTTTTTCAAAATATCTTCTTTTATGTTACACTGAAGCAAGTAAGTAAGACAGGTTTGAAAGAGCATCAGGGAGAATCAATGAAACAAGCGCGTGAATGAAATTTTTCAGTGGACTATTTTTTATAGTTTATTTGTAGGCTACTCTAACAACTCTAAAACTGCGGTCATGCTCATGTTCAAATGACTCCTTGTACCTGAAGATCACACAAGTTTGAATATGTGTGATGGACAATTTGATTTTAGAGCTGCGACGTAGGGGAAGATAATTAATGAATAATATTGTCAGTCTGTCACCTCACACTCACATCATCTAACCCTAAACTAACCCTTTAACTTAGCAAAAATCTGTTACATATAATACACAAAAACCTCTAAAATACTGAAATTATAGAAATAGCTTACCCAAATTGACTCATATCATTCCAAACCCATACGACTTTGGTTAATCTTCAAAACGCAAATTAAGATATTTATAATGAAACCTGAGAGACTTCTGTCTTTCCATTCAAAGTCCATGTAAGCAAAACTTAACAGATCCAAAAAGTCATAAAAATATCTTAATGCTACACAGGTTGAACTGAAATCATCAGGATAAAATCACCTCAGTAGAAAACCTAACAGCAATACCCAATATATGGCTTGATCGTTTTGGTGAAAAATGAAATAAATAGATATGAACCTGTAACAGGCGAGGCATTAGGCATTAGACATATTAACTCATGCTTGTGTGCAACATTACTCTCGGGTCTGATAGAGTTGTTGGCATTGCATCATTATTAAATAAATGACTCTTTACAGAGCCTGTGCTGAACTGTATCTGCATTGTGAAAGAATCCACTGTAAAATTTAGCAAACAATGAATTAGAAATGACAAACTTACCATTGCCATAATTTAGAACACCTTAGCAAACCTAGCAACCACCCGGAACACCATAGCAACCAGACAGCAAGGCATTTCTAACGGTTTTTAAACTATTCAAGGCTTATATAACCATCAAACCTCTGCCAAAACACCAGAGCAAACTGCACAGGTCCTATAAAAGCTTCAAACCGACCTTCAAACTATTTCAGCTTTGGTCAAGCCAACACACTTCTAGTTTTCACTTGTTACTTGATTTTATTCATCATCGGCCCGCTGATCCACAAACCTGATTATAGAGCTGTATGAAGTTCCCGAGCTGATGGGAGAGGATGCGCTGGCGGTCTGACAGACACAGCTGACGGCTGGGCTCCTCCAGACACATGTCCTGCAACAGGTTACTGCTGGCTCTCTTCAGAAAGCGAACCACCAGCTCCTGAGAACCACACGGTCAACAGCACCCGTCCCATCAGAGCAAAGTCTTTAGCACTCACATTAATAAAGTAGGCATAAAATGAACAGCATCAAAGGTGCACAAAAGTTCAACATTTCTGTAATACCAGAAAAAAAAACATGTCCGTGAGGAGGATCAGCGGTCTCATGAAGTGTGTGAGAAGTGACGCTGACCTCTTTTCTGCATTTAACCTCAATTTGACCTCAAATCAATCATGCTTTCTACAGATGAAAAAGCCGTAATTTAAATGTTCCACATCACCACTGTGCTCCTGAGCAAGACTGTGATTGCATTGTTTTATAATTGCTGATCGATATACATACGAGCCAGATTACTGTATGTACAGTATATTGACCGACTCTCAAATGTCACATCTCTGAAATCTCATTTGCGTGTGCGTTTCTAAAAGTGTTGCAATAATAACATTGAGAAGCTGCAAATTATCAGGGAAGACTATCAAGGAATAACAGCTTGCGATTTGGTCTGTTCCTAACGCAAAACTATCAAATGACTCAGACAATATTATATATTACAAGAATGTTTTTGTAGTGATATTTTTCATTGTATTGAAAAGGGCAGCTTGAGTCTTATATTTCACAGAAGAAAGTCAGTGAAACGGGTTTAGAACATTAGACTCAAATTCTGGCTACAATTTTTATGATGAGGGACTAATTGACCCTAACTGGATTTAATACAAACTCCAAAAAAATCACACTATGGAAACACACACACACACACACACACACAAATAACAGTAAACATTCATTTAACATTAATTCTCACGAAAAAAAAAAATGTGAATATGATTTTAAAACCTGCATATAAAAACTACTTTGAGGCAGTCATGGCCTAATGGCCACAAGTCACACCACTTTCACTTTTAAAACTTTTTTTCCACAAAATATGAATACTGTATTGCAATATGCAGCATTGAGATTTTTTTCACATTTTATTTAAATTTTTAAAAAATATTTTAAAGAAAAGAAGTGTGGAAAAGCACTTTTTCTGAAACTCAAGCAGTAACCAACTCCCAAAATCATAGATTCATGCATGTTTTGTGAACAAGCATGAACTGATAAATAATGTACGCCTTTAATGCAGTTTCTCTGGAAAAAGCATTTGCCAAATGCATAAAAGTCAATGTCAATACCCTCAGAGGGTACTTGAGAACTGACATAACAACAGACATTATTTTATTTTGGGTTTGAGCAACTGCGTTTAACCATGAAATATCATAATCATAAAAATCATAATTCATAAACATAATAAACATTTCACAACATATCAAAGTGTCAAACTGACCCGTGTAGCGTCTGGACCAATCAGACACACCATTTTTCATTTGATTTAACAAATCAATTATTCATTAGATTAACAAATCGTCACAGTCCCCTCACTCAATAAACTGGATGCCAGGATGTCTGCCACCAGGCCCCCCCTGGTTACCATGGCAACCCTGACACCAGATACATTTACGACCTCATGGAATGTGAGCAGAGGGACTCTCGCTGCATTTTCCAGAGCAAGAGGCAAAATGCACTGTAGAAATGGACTTTTCTACTAATTAATTCATAGGAAAACCTTTTTTTTTGGATGAACAGTGTATCCTTCAGGTCATTGTGTATATTATTGTCATTGTGTGTTTTGTTTTTGAGATTGTATACTGTTCTATGCAGGCTTACGATCGAAACACTCACTCCTGTCAGCTTACATATATATATAACCCTACCATGTTTAGTATCTTTGAATTAGTATTCGGATGATCTAATTGAGAGTGTATATTGTATGTTTATACCTATGCAACATATTAGTGTTCTAAGAATCTTTATTAGTTTGTGCATCCACACCCCAAGCGGATTACATGTGCAAATTACCATGCCCTCGAACAAAGGGTCGTAAAACCCTCCAGCAATTGCAACCTCCCGCTTGGAATTTCTTCCTTTCTCATTGGACAAGCCCATCTTGAGAGGCGGGGAGCTTCTCCGACCTTAAAGGCCCCGCTCCAGGGACCCTCCCAGAGTCGGTGGTTCTGTTAGGTTTCGATAAGGTGTGAGTTCCAACGCTCCAGAACATCCTAAATTACGTCCCAGGCTTCGGCCTCGACCTTTCCATTAATCAAGATTCTCTGACTCAAAACTGGTTCTTTTCATCGACCCAAATTTAGCAAAGATCAACTGGAAACTTCAGATTACATCAAACCTCTCTTTCAGACAGACGAG
>NW_015505299.1:1487357-1494844 GCF_001515645.1 Sinocyclocheilus grahami | reverse complement strand
TTTCAGACAGACGAGACTTGCAAGTATCAAACTTAGTCTTATTAATTGATATATTAGGTATCAGTTGCACCTTTTTACCAAGGTGTGTTTGAACTAAGAATCTGACGTTTCCCTCAGGTGTAGATCTGCTGAATATGCAAATGGTTCTATAATTTCATTCCTTATTTCTCTTCTCTGGACTGAGTTAAGCTTGAACCCTTTCCTATACCAACTGTATGTGTGTGTGTGTGTGTGTATGTGTATGTTAGACCAGTTTATGTGTTTATGTAATATGTTAGACCAGTTTATGTGTTTATGTAGTTAATAAAACCTTACTTGTATCACACTTGACGTGTTCATTGTTTGCTCATAACTGAGTCACTTAATCATGCAGATTTACTTTACAAGCTTTTGTAGAATTGTACAGTAAGGAAGTTATTTCCCTTAACCAGGAAATTAACGTTCTTAGAATTGACAAGACAGTTGACCCTGAGAGGTCAGCAAAATATCTACAGCGGATCTAAAATATTCATAATTAATTATAACTAGTTATAATTAATTATTCATATTTCCCATGAGCTGATTCATTACACCCGCAACATTAAATAATGGCATTTATGGGGTGAACTGACTCTATAGTTTTTTTTTTCAGGTACTGTATGTGAAAGAGATATTTCAATAAAATCTGACATGGTTTACCATCTGTGTCCAGGTGTCCAGGCTGGGCTCCTGTCGGCTCTGCTCTCGGCCAGATGTCTTTTAGTTATTTCTGTTTCAAAGCTGAAATTACACGCTTCAGCTGTAATGATGACTCCATCTTGTAAACCCGCTTCGTGTTGTTTGGCTCCACTTCGAAGATTTTTGTGTAAATTAGAGCATTCTGGGAAATTAAGTGTTCATTCACTTACAGTTAAACTGAAAAGTTTAATGAAATGCATGCTTATGTGTGTAACTCTATGACAACATGTTTATAGGTCAGTCATACATGGGAAAACATATTATTAAAACTACATTTAAAGCAGTTATCTATCTGTATGAATTAATTGCTGTGAAAGTAATCGGTGGATTATTCTGAAGATTACTGGAGTAATCGGATAATTCTTTAGTAACCTAAGTGAACAATATACTTTAAAATGACTTCAAATACATAGATTTAAACTTTTACTCTGGAGTTGCCATGAACAGTTAGCATATTTAGAGAGATGATGATGTATTCTCCTGTGTTGGCATAGGTTTATAAATGATTTAACTTATAAATCTGATAGAATGGTGCACACTGTTCCCAGATGAACGTTATAAGCATCACAGCATATGCAGAGATGGTTGCTTGTGCAGAGCAGCATTTACTGTGAACGGAGCCGTAACCCACACGCATATAAATAAAGCGCATATTAAACATATATCCGCATATATTCACTTTCATTGAATAGCAACCTTCGTGAATTCACAAAAGCATTATGCTTTATTATAATTTTTAAATGGTTTTAATATTTTGTGCCGCCTTAGAAAACGGTCTAATAACCGCCACTTCAAATAAATAAATGCGCCTCTTCCGGTATTTGCCGGTTAATCGACACGGGCAAAATGCAATCAAGGATTTTAGATTTTTTTTTATAATTGAATACTTGAATTTAATCAAGGAATCGTGACAACCCTAATAATCTATATACCATTCAAAAGTTTGGGATCAGTAAGATTTTTTAAGTATAATGTATTTTAAATATATTAAAGGGGTCATATGATGTTGCTAAAAATAATATTATTTTGTGTATTTGGTGTAATGAAATGCGGTTTAAGGTAAAAAAAAAACATTATTTTCCACATACTGTACATTATTGTTTCTCCTCTATGCCCCGCCTTTCTGAAACGTGTCGATTTTTACAAAGCTCATCGGTCTGAAAAGCGAGGTGTGCTGTGATTGGCCAGCTATCCAGTGCGTTGTGATTGGCCGAATACCTCAAGCGTGTGACGGAAATGTTACGCCCCTCACCATACTGTGATGCCCTGTCAGGCCGGAGCGACGAGACAAAAACATGAAAACCCATTACAAACGAGGCATTTGTTGCATCCAGTGGGGACATAATTACAGATTATAATGACTTATACTGTCTTTTTTACACATTGCGTTGCATCACGCCGCGTAAGCATTAAAACTATCTCTGCATTTGTGATCGGAGAAATGACAAACAACAAGCGCTACCCTGTCTCGCGACCAAAACACTATCTGTGTGAACCCAGCATTCTAATAGTTGTAGTAGTAGCGGGTTTGTGTATGGTCCGACAAATACAAATGAATGGGGCCGCATATGTTTTTTGTTTACTTTGTGCTACGTCATCGCCCCCTCATCAGTGCTGCGCTGGGTCCAAATAAACTGGGTACTGAGCTCATCTTTCAAGAGCAAGCGTTTTGTGAATCCTGCATTGAACTCCCCGAGATTCGAGAAGCAGTAGTCAGTAACACAAAAGATTGGGGTTGTAATGGTACAGTGGAAAAAATGAATTTTAACCACTGGTTCTTTGCAACCTCATCTTTCGGAAGTGGAAATAAAATGGAGCATCTTCTTGGCATGATGTTTACCACACGAACAAGCTAAAGTGTTTGAGGGCGGGTCAAGTTGTTCATGGCCGGCCAGCATAGAACATAGATGGGCATTATGCAAATGTGTTAATCAGTGATGTGTAGCCGTCACGGAAGTGGGGTTCGAATTACTGATGACTCGTTTAAGCTGTTCAGAGTCATTTCTTTCTTTTGAAAGATGATAACTTTATTTGTTATGCACTTTTGGCTTTACAACTTTGCAGATCGTTTACATTCACATACAGCAACATTACACACTGCATTTTTTTTTTTTTCGAAAAATTGACCCTTATGACTGGTTTTGTGGTCCACGGTCACATATTGTTGCATTTTTGTTTTGTAATATATTGTTAAACCCCTACAAATTACTCTTATGAATTATAAAAAAAAAAAAAAAAAAAAAACCTTAACAAATCACTTTCAGACTTACGAGTTACTGACTGGCTCATGTCATTGAAATTGATTTCTACTATTTTTTTCCATTTTGAAGTTCACCCAAAAATCCTGTCATTATTTACTCTCCCTCGTGTCATTCCAAACCTGTATGTCTTTCTTTTTTCTCTGGAACATAAAAGAAGATATTTTGAGAAATTCTCCATGCAATAATCACCAAAATTGTCTGGTTACCAACATTCTTCAAAATATCTTCTTTTGTTTTCCACTGAAGAAAGAAACTGAAACCGGTTTGGAACGACATGAGTGTGAGTAAACGATGATATGTTGATGGGTCTCTTTAACCAGAGTTTTTGTCCTAACCAGATGCGACAGGGAACTGTATTTTTGGAATGGTTTCTTTCTGCGATGTCTCAGCTGATAGTTCAGGTACTGACTGCGTTTTGTATTATATTAAAATGGTTTAATTTATATTATTTTGATTATGTACTGCAGTGCAAGCAAGCATTGTGCTTAAAGAGAGAGAACGAACAACTGGCTGATTTTTCAATGATTTCCTCCTGTCTTTGACTTACATTTTTACACAAACATGTTTTTTTCCTATCTAGACAGGCAGTCCAGCAGAGTAAAGGTGTTAAAGGTACTTCAGAAAAGCAATGAGAAATGCTTAAGAAGTCAAAAACAGGTTGCAGATATGAGTCAAGAGGGCTACGGCGGACTCAGATCAAACTCAAATCCCTTCTACACAAACCCACAGGAAAGTGCAGATTCTGTAAGGGCCAGACCATTACCCATAATTCTGAGTGTCCACACTGACCTGAGGTCCCATCCTTGCTGGAGAATGTGGAGCAGGTTGACTTTGTGTTGTGA
Source organism: Sinocyclocheilus grahami (assembly GCF_001515645.1). Taxonomy (NCBI): domain Eukaryota; kingdom Metazoa; phylum Chordata; class Actinopteri; order Cypriniformes; family Cyprinidae; genus Sinocyclocheilus; species Sinocyclocheilus grahami. The sequence continues at coordinate 1,491,024 of NW_015505299.1, read as the reverse complement.
GTGCTCCGTCTCTCCCTCCACCCATCCTCATTCTCACTCATGTGAGGGGATTGAGATGCTTTGAGACCTACAAACACACAGCTATGTTCAAATATTACACCAGAATCAGCAACAGCCCTATCCAAAAACATCAATAAGGAGAGTCTAATCCTGGAAATGTATGGGAATGGTCACTGTAATTACAGCACCAGGTACATTCTCGTATGCTTACTTTTGATCAATTTAATGCATCCTAATAAAATAATAGCATTATTTTTTGTTTTGTTTTACTTACTTCTGAACTTCTGAATGGTAGTGTATCACTGTTTCAAAACATTGTTTTAAACATTGATAATAATCAGAAACGTGACACTGAAGACTGAAAATTCCGCATTGCATCAAAGTAATAAATTACATTTTAAAATATATTTACATAGATTTTAAATTTCAATAATAATTCACGATATTTAGCTGTATTTTTGATCATATAAATGCAGCCTTGTTGAGCAAAAGAGACTTATTTTGATAATAATAAAAAGTATTTATTCCAAACTTTTGAATGATTTCAAAAGCTTACCTTTGTCTCAAACCCAGACTTTCAATAATAAGAAAAATTAATTTTAAAGCTAAAATAATATAAATAAATAGTAAATTAACTACTTGAATGATTTATATCAATTTTCACTCAAACTAGTTATGGAATCACAAGAGCAAAATGTAAAATTTTATAAAAAAAAAAAAAAAAGACATTAGTGTCAGAGTTTAAGATTCATATTTTATTAAACCTAATTTCTGAGCTGTAATTTGTCAAATTATGCGAAACGTGAGAAAATATGATTTAATTGTGATTATTATAAAATAAAATGCTAGCTATAAAACTGGACAAAGGTGTATTTTGTAAAAAAAAAAAAAAAAAAAACGGTATGACCTCTCCTGTGATCGATGTATATTAAATGCTGTTGTAAACAATTAAATAAAATTCCAACTTATTAAACTGCTTTATGCAATCTGGCAACTATTCACACGCGCTCTCTCTGTGATCTGAAACACAGACATACAGTACTGTACAATCTGGAGTTTGAGGTCTTCTGCTTCAATGAAAGTGTTATTCAGCAGTCTGTGTTCTGTCAGGGATCTCCACTGTATTGTTTGCTGATCGTAACGTTACTTAAGCAACCTCTGTGCAGCAATAAGTCTTGTTGCCGTTGTTTTAAAAGAGAAACTTTAATGCAATCTGGAATTATTGGAATTACTATTAGGAATGTCTCTGTTATAATATTTGAGAGTAGGTTTTTGTTACAGCAGTTTTCATAACGTAGACAGTGCGAGTGTATTTCTGAAGTCTTTGGTGTTTATTTAGCCTCTAACTGATATCCAGTTATAAATCTGTACACTAGATGAGGTGAAATAAACCATGCATACGAGTCGATATTCTATTGATTTCTGCTTACTGGCGAAAGAGCAACTTCTGATGAAATGTACAAATACATTTCCCATTGCTATTAAAATTGAGCAAAATAATATATTTCTTTCATAATTTTAACCATTATACAGTAAGATGAAAATATGAAAACTAAAACTAAAACAGGACAAGTTGACTAAATATGATAAAAACTAAAAGTTACATTTGACACAGGACTAAATTAAAAATAGCTGACAAAATGAACACTACTCTCACCTCAGGTACAAATGACAGAGATCTCAATCAGTACATGAGCGACAGGCGTCCTGTAACTCAAACGTCATGTAGAAAACTAATTCCCTGCACACATATCATGCAAACGCACCAGCTCGTCTTCTTCCGGCGGAGGCTCGTCCGGGTTTGCGTCTCTGCTTGCACGTCTCCAGGCCAAGAAGCTTCCTTTCATATTGGACCACATGGTGCGTGTAGAAGGTTCCCACGACCAGAGATATATCATCACTCACCCTGTTCCTGTGGAATAAAACACAGCAAAACTGATGTTATAACCGTTTGTGTGCTTGTTCGCATTCAGAGGTTGAAATTTCAGGCACTAACCTTGATCGGGCGATCACAGATCTGAGAAACAAAGAGCAACAGATAATTTTAAAGAAATGTAAGTCTGGGAAAGCCATTCTGAAATATTATAGAGAAAAGCTTGCATAAACTTGGCCATATTGGAGTTTAAAGGTACAGTTGTCCCCAAAAATGAAAATGAGCCATCCAAGATTAGGATGAGTTTGTTTCTTCATCAGGTTTGGAGAAATGCAGCATTGCATCAGTGTCTCAGCAATGGATCCTCTGCAGTGAATGGGTACCGTCAGAATGAGAGTCCAAACAGCTGATAAAAACATCACAATAATCCACACCACTCCAGTCCATAAATTAATGTCTTCAGAAGACAAAAGCTGCATGTTTGTAAGAAACAAATCCATCATCGAGATGTTTTTAATCACTGCTTCTGACCAAAATAATCCATAATAACGCTTCCTCCAGTGAAAAAGTGCATCTGCTGTTGTCTCTCATATCAAAATCCAGCCACATACAGTATGTGTTTAGAGCTGTTTAAACACTGCTTGATCTGTGCAGATTTCTCTCCTGATTCAGACCACAACACTTTTTCACTGGAGGAAGTGTTATTATGGATTATTTTGGCCAGAAACAATGATTAAAAACGACTTAATGCTGGATTTGTTTCAGCTTTTGTCTTCTCCAGATGTTAACTGATGGACTGGAGTGCTGTGGATTACTGTGATGTTTTTATCAGCTGTTTGGACTCTCATTCTGACGGCACCCATTCACTGCAGAGCATCCATTGCTGAGACACTGATGTAATGCTACATTTCTACAAACCTGATGAAGACACAAACTCATCCTAATCTCGGATGGCCTGAGAGTGAGTGATTTTTCAGCTCACTTGTGGGTTAACTGTTCCTTTAAGGGCTCCTCTAAGACAAATAGACATTATATCAGAGCATATAAGCCTTTGTATGACATACTCGCACTAAATATCAACAAAAAGCCCTCAAGCTGAAGATTCCTTAAAAAGATGAAGATCTTTCCAATCACGGTGGAAAGACTTACCTTCCATGGAAAAGTTTATTTTCGCCAGCATGGCGTTCATAGATGTCTTGTATTCCAGATAACCACTGAAACAAAATACAGAGAGAGAGAAAAATAATTACAGACAGATTAATTATATAACAAGTCCTAACAAATTCTGCGGTAAACAATCAGTCCTGTTGGTTTCAGCGGTGACTCTTATGCAAACGAGCAGATACAAGCTGAATGAGAACATGATGTTTCTTGCACTTTTCAATTGTGTAAAAACAGTGCACTGCCGAAATGAGAAAATAATGTGTGTTAGCTTTCCTCAACAACTGCCCTGCATGTTTATGACAAAACACACGTAACGATGGGTTAGATGCTTTACGGTGTTTGGTCGACTGTTCGGCCAGTTGGCTCTCCACAAGAGCGCATCGGTCACGCTTGAGCAATATTACTACGCTCTGCCTTCAAGCAGCTAGAATTAGAATAACTGGGATGCGCTTGTAGTAGAGGAGAGACGCAAACACAGGATTACTCCGTCAACAGAACCTTAAAGGATTACAAGATGCTGTGTAGTCGGAGTTGTGAAAAAAACTGTCCTAACACCGAATCTACATCAGACGATTAGTGTTGTTACATTGCGTTGCGATCCATTTGTCTTTCATGTCAGAAGTGGGGTGA
>NW_015505299.1:1478930-1487238 GCF_001515645.1 Sinocyclocheilus grahami | reverse complement strand
AAAATTCCCAAAAACTTAGATGGAAACACATTTACCGAAAAAAAAAAAAAAAAACTAAAGTCATGTGACTATGAGACGGGATATCTTGACTAACCAGCGGACCGATCTCGTTCACAGCATCTATTTGTGACCCTGCAGCACAAAAGCAGTGTTAAGTCGCTGGGGGATATTTGTAGCAATAGCCAACAATACATTGTATGGGTCACAATTATACATTTCTCTTTTATGCCAAAAATCATTAGTACATTAAGTAAAGATCATGTTCCATGAAGATATTTAGCAAATTTCCTACCGTAAATATATCAAAACTTAATGTTTGATTAGTAATATGCATTGCTAAGAACTTCATCTGGACAACTTTAAAGGCGATTTTCTCAATATTTGTATTTTTTTGCACCCTCAGATTCCAGATTTTCAAATAGTCGTATCTCGGCCAAATATTATATACTATCATAACAAACCATATATCAATGGAAAGCTTATTTATTCAGCTTTCAGATGGTGTATAAATCTCAATTTCAGAAAAATTGACACTTTGACTGGTTTTGTGCTCCAGGGTCACATATGTTGTTTTGGTCGTTCTGAAATGCCTGAGGAAAGTCTGTCATCAAAGTATTTCTGTATAATTGCTATCTTACATGACTGCGTTCCCAAACAGCAGGCATCCACCTCTAAAAGCAATGACTGCATTTATTGTATTATGTCTGCTCTCTCTGAAGTGCAAATAATTTATTACATATGAAAAGTATTATATTCACTGGCCTCTCCTAGTTTTCTTAGAGATATTTAGTGCCAGTTTATCAGGAAGTGATGATTTTGTTCTCTTTGACTCGTTGGATGGAAACTGTGCTTTATTTGCAAATGTTTTATGCAATATTTCAGTTTTGCGCATAAGTTAAATTAGCATCTTTGGAGGGAAACATAGCTACTCTCAGCAGTGGGCGTTTACTCGCGAGTCCTAAATGCTTCCCGCCTATAAAAGCAGAACGCTCTGCAGAGAGGCTCAGAAGCAGCATAGATTAAATTGTTTAAGGTAAAATACTTGCTAACTTTAAAAGTGAACCTCAGAGAACATTACAAATTTTAAAAACGCAGTCCGTGACCCCTTTAACTAAAGCATTGGGTTTACCTGCACTGACTCTTAGTTCAGATGGCTTGCACTAAATTTGAGCATTTTTTATTTGATTTTTATTTCGCCTCTCAGAGGTCAAAGCTTTGTGCTGTAACATGGACAAAACAAAAACAAAGAATATTTTTATATTTTAATTTTCCATATAGTTTTTATTCATTTTTGTTTTAGTTCTAGATATTTTTAGTACATCAAGTTTAACATAATGAAAATGAGAAATGTTGTGAGGAACTAAAATATTCCTGTTTTTCTAGATATTTCATTTATTTCAGTTAAAGTTTAGTCTGATTTAGTGTTGCAGCTAATGTTGAGTTGCAGGTGATTTGGCCTTATACTGTAGCTGATCTCAGGGTTTCAGAAAAACAAGAGTCCACTCTTAAGCTGACTCTGGCAACATACACACACCCCAATTTTGGGAATCATTTAAACACAGAAATGAATGTCCTCAATTACAACTTAATGTGTGTACAGATGGCTGGCATTGTGATGCTTACAGTTCAAACCATCTAATTAAGTTTAAACCTGTTAGTGATTTTTTTCACAAAAGTAATCACCAATCACAGACAAATGTTTTCTCTAACCACTGTCAGCAGAAGCTCTGTGTTTTATTTCTGCTCATTAAACCGCATGCTCTCTCATCTGCTGCTAGACCACAGTTCTAACAGGAGAAAATGAAGTGAAGAAAGACTGTCAAAGTTTGAGAATGAGTCAGAGCACATTTCTCTAACAATCTGTCAGTGTGCAAAAGTAAATGAGTGACGACTGTATTTAGCAGCAGTGTGGACCGCAGTATTAAATTAGCTAATTTCCAAAGCTGCTCTATGTATTTTGTTGAACAACACCAATAATTATATAGCTGTAAATAATATTATGCATACATTATATTTAGATAACATACATTACTGGTCAAAAGTTTGGAATAATTAAGATTGTCATGTTTTTGAAAGATGTCGGTTCTGCTCAGCAATACTAATTTGATTAAAAATACAGTAAAAATTTTGAAATATTATTACAATTTAAAACAGTTTTCTATGTGAATCTCTGTTAAACTGTAATGTATCAGGATTCACAGATGAACAGAAAGTTCAAAAGAACAGCATTTATTTGAAATAGAAATCTTTTGTAACATTAGAAATGTCTTTACTGGCACTTTTGATCAGTTTAATGCGTCCTCGATGAATAAAAGTGTTAATCTCTATTTTATCTTTCTTTCCTCAAACATCATGTGACACTGAAGACTGAAGTAATGGCTGCTGAAAATTCAGCTTTGTATCACAGGAATAAATTACAATTGTAATAATATTTCACAATATTGCTGTTATACTGTATATCATACAAAAGCAGCCTTGCTGAGCAGAAGAGAATTCTTTCAAAAACAACTTTTGACTGATAGCATGAATCAAGACAGCAGTTTCTGACATAAAAACTAGGGCTGGGTAAAAAATATTGATATCTCGATTTTAATCGATTTTCATTTTTACGGAACGATATAGATTCTTAAATCCCAAGAATCGATTAGTCTAGCCTGTTTTCAGTTAATGGACGGAAAGTTGAAGGGCACTTCCCATCCAATAAATCGCAATAAGCATTATGCTTTGGTACTTTTAATATGAAATAAAGGCTCAGATTTCAAATTATGTCCATTGTATTGCAGTATTCAAACAATAAATGCAGTTTTGGCGCTGTTTAATGTGGAGTGACAGATCACTGTAGCGCCTCAGTGAACTGATCATCTCCTCCGCTTTAATACTAGTTATAGCACAAAATAAACATGACTAAACATCCGAAGGTGAGTTAAAAGAAAGAGTACAACTTTACAATCTGTATCCGGTCTCAAATAATCGCTCAATCAGTGTTTCAGCCGCACAAAGACGTCAATATAACGGCTTATAAACAATGTAGCGTCACATTTACCTCAGAAAAACATATTCGGTGACCATAAACTCTTTAGTCAGATAGAAAAATAAACTGTAGAGAGGGGCATTTTGCTAAATATATGCACCATATTACATATTTATTATAAATTGTACTGTTCTTCAATGTTTAATTTATGTTTGAATAAATCCATCAAGTTTTTATGATAGCCACCCTTATGTTTATATTTCAAAAAAACTAATTGAAGTAGAAATTTTATTATGTAATTGTAACTTTATTATTTTAAAAACTTCATTGAGTAAAGTAAATATCTGTTATGTGAAATTGCTCATTCAGGACAATACTACATAAAAAGTAGCATGCATTTTTATGATCTCTCTTATTTTGTCAAAATTATTATCATCTTGCATATTCTGTAAGGGGTAGAGTACTCGTCAAAAGTTTGTTAAATGATTAAAATGATTAAAAGTTTTTTTTTTGCATTTATGTGCTCAAAAATTCAGTAAAAACAGCAATATTGTGAAATATTATTACAATTCAAAATAGCTGTTTTCTATTGTAATATATTCGATTCCTGTGATCAAAGCTGAATTTTCAGCATCATTACTCCAGTCTTCAGTGTCACATGATCCGTCAGAACTCATTTTAATATGCTATGCTTTGAATGTGTCCAGAAGCAAAGCACACAGCAGATAGGATGGAGTTTGTTTCAGATGTTTTCCACAAATTGCTGGTGAAATTGTCATACAACATTCACTGTCTACTGTGCATCACACACAGCATTCTACTGCAAAGCAGTAAGAATACCGGACTGATCATGTTCACATTACTAGGCGCAAGACCAGTTAAAATACATTATTTTAGTGTGGTAACATTATTCAGTTCTGTGTATCAAACTATAGCACTCAGAGATTTCAATCAGCAGCACTCTCATTATCGCCACGTAAGCCTCTAACGCTTCAGATATCAAGCTGGATCGCATTGGTCTACTGTGGGTTTAAAAAGAAAAAAAACTCAGCAAATCGACAGGGAAATCAGCTCCTTAACATGTAGTTTGTTAGCTGAGGAGAGCAGTTTCCCCAATCCAGCATGGGATTCCCTAAATCCTTTTCATCAGATTGATATGAAACAGCTGCTCCAAACTCTGCCAGCCAGTTTGATGGGTTGCTGAAGAGTCCCACCCGCTTGAGAAGCGACTGTGGGCCAAAAATTACCAGTCCATTATAAGCATTTGGAACCAATCATATGATCTAGTGACCAGTGAGGAACTCATGAGCCTCGGCTGGTTGCCCCGAGTCTCAATCTTATTATTCTGGACCAACGACAAGCATGCTTATTCACCAACAACATATGAAATCAAGAAATTTGAAAACTGTAAATTTTGCACAAAAAAAGTGCTTCAAAGATCAGCTCGAAACACCATTGTAGAAGTGTTGAATGTGACTTTTAGTAGTTTATCAGTGTGTATGGAGACATGCCCTGTGTCCCAATGTTCACCCTATCCATCCTAAATAGTACGTGAGATTAGAATAAGTGTGTCCCAAAGCATAGTATGCTTAATAGAGTAAGCCAGAAGTCCCTGGATGGTCTGCTATTTCAGGTCGATTATTGAAGTGTGGATCCGTGCACACTCTGATGGCTAATATTACCCACAATCCATTCCTTTGGCGAATGATTCAGTTGAGAACTACAAACATGAATAAAAAGCATTAAAAACTACAAACATGGCGGATGTGCACGGCCTAATGGTGCGTTCAAGTCATGACGGATAGATTGTATTTACGAGTTGAACGCACATGAACACCACCACAAAGTCATTATTATGAGTGGGAAACTCAAAATTTTCTTTAAGCCCAGAGTTTCCGAGTTGGGGGAGTGTCAATGAGAAACATGGCGGAATCGATGGATGCAACGTCTGTAGTTGATGGTAAATTTTTGTTTAAATTGATAGTTTAGTTGTCCTATAAACTTAAATTGGTCGTGTTATTGTTACGCAGCTAGTTAATGAAATCCAAGTTTAAAAAAATGCTATCATAACACACCTGATGTGAATTCTTTGCTCTTCATTTTCTATAAGCAGAGTTAACAGACCCTGTTGTATTTTCTTGTAATTTATTAAAAGAAGGTACACCGCTATCTTGTGCCGACTAAACTGACTTGAACGCACCTGACGTCGTAATTACGACTTGTTAACTCGTAAGTACGAATGTCCCAGGAGGACTTGAATGCAACACAAGGTTAAGTAGAGAGGTTTAGATAAACGGGTTTGAGTTACTAATAATCAACATTTAACCTGCTAAAAAAACATTTATTTAACGTTATTTGTGTTATATTTCATCTTCAACAACAATGTAAACTTTTGTAAACATGCATTTGGTCGTTAACTTTTAAATGCATTATTATGCAGAAAATCTGAGCAGAGTTCTCTGCATAAAGACCCGCGGCTCGCAGATCAACGTGCCTCTTCATTTCTCTCTGATATGGTAGGAAGTTAAATGAAATGTGGACGATGTTAACTGTGACAAGATGATTGACAGGCCAGCTTACAGTGACAGGGTGCGTGTAATTATGCGACAGAGCACTCCGTTAAAGACGCAATTATATGACATGAGAGTTTGTCCCAAAAGCTTGCCTACTTTTCTACTGCACACTCAAAAGCGTGTTCTTTTTCTTCACCAAAGGAGTACGTACTTTAAGGGTGTAGTGTAAGTAGGCACATTGGGACGCAGCAATGATCTTTGAGAGTGTTTGAGTTGAGTTTAGCAATCATCAGATCACTGGAGATGGTCCACCATGTTTAACAAACACGGACACCGTGTCACTAACCACATACGCAAACGTCACAACACGCAATCTTTTCCATGTCAATCAGAGTTCCCTTTCAGTCAGTCACGTTCTACGTTATGTCAGTCGTGACTGACGAATTGGGATCTCGCCCGAGAGCCCAATCACCTTTGAGTGTAAACTAAACAAGCCAATGACAGTTGGCGTGCGTGTTTCGCCACGCGCACCCCGCCCCGCAGCGCGGGTATAAAAGGAGAGCGCGTGCAAACGCACATCAGCTTTTCGCTTCAGAGCCGAGCCTTCTCAGGGCGAATCTCCGCGAGTGTTTGGAAGAAACAGCTGGCGTTGGTGTTATGACGCGTCAGCGGGTGTTGCCATTCAGTGCTGCTCATCTTCGGCGTGCTGCAGCTGCCATTCTGCGGTCTCGCCACGACCTCTTGCCATGCCCCGCTCTAGCTCTTCCGGTTCTCGGAGGGCTACTTCGGTTCATGGTCAGGGAGACCTGAGGGTTACAGTGAGAGCTTCCCCGTCGAGTACGTCTCCGCGGGCCTCTCATTTCTCAAGCATGGCACACCTCCTGGGGTTTCCGGACGAGTGTGCTGGGTCCTCGGACAGAGCGGGATCCAGCATCTTGTGTGGGACACAGGCAGAGGACAGGATGTCGATCGCTGCATCGGAGGGCGAGCTAGGCTCCCTTCCTCAATAGGCAGCAGGGTTCAGTTCAAGGATGCTATGCCTCCTCACGAGCCCCCTGCCCAGCCGTGGAGCCAGGTAAGTGGCGCGCCGCGCACTCAGACCCCACCCTGGGACGCACGGAAGCCTCCCGGGTTGGGTCCCTGTGTTCCACTGCGCTGCCCCACTGCGGGTACTTCGGTGGCTTCCCTAGTCCCGCATGTTCGGTCACTGGGGGCCTGGTCAGCGTGCCCCAGGCCGTCTCGCTGGCTCATGTGAACCATCAGACTCGGCTATGCGATTCAATTCAACCCGGCGCCCTCCCAAGTTCAGGGGCATTCGGTTCTCCTCTGTGCTGGACAGGGATGCTCCTGTCTTGCGTGCAGAGATCGCGGTCCCGCTGGCGAAGGACGCGATACAGCCGGTCCCTCCAGCCGAGATGAGGTCAGGTTTTTACAGCCCATACTTCATCGTACCCAAGAAAGGCGGTGGGTTACGACCAATCCTGGACCTGCGCGTGCTGAACCAGGCCCTTCACAAGCTCCCGTTCAGGGTGTTGACGCAGAAACGCATCTTTCAATGCATCCGTCCTTTCGATTGGTTTGCAGTGATCGACTGGGAAAAGAGCAAACTCTCCCCGGTGCAGAGGATCTCTTTTCTCAGCATGGAGCCGGACTCGGTCAACCTCTCGGCACGTCTCTTAGTAGAACGTGCAGAGTCGATGCTGAACTGCCTGGGGTCCTTCCAGTGCAAGACGGCGGTTCCACTGAAGTAGTTTCAGAGGCTCCTAGGGCATATGGCATCCGCAGCCGTTGTCACGCCCCTCGGGTTGATTCATATGAGACCGCTTCAGCATTGGCTTCACGACCGGGTCCCGAGATGGGCATGGCACGGCACTTACCGGGTTTCTGTCACCCCGTGCTGCCGTCAGACCTTCAGCCCGTGGGCAGATCTTGCCTTTCTTCGGAAAGGGGTGTCCCTTGGGCAAGTATCCAGGCATGTTGTTGTGTCAACAGATGCCTCTGCCACGGGCTGGGGTGCCATGTGCAATGGGAATGCAGCGGCAAGGCTCCGGCCGGGGACATCCCAGGCGAGCTCAATCGTGCAGCCGAAGAGCTCTCACGTCAGCCCGCCCCCTCCGGGAGAATGGCAACTCCACCCTGAGGCAGTCCAGCTGATTTGGAGACGCTTTGGGGATGCTCAGGTAGACCTGTTTGCCTCCCCGGACACGTCCCATTGCCAGTTGTTTTACTCCCTGGCCGAGGGAACCCTCGGCACAGACGCACTAGCGTGCAGCTGGCCTCGGAGCCTACGCAAATATGCTTTTCCCCCAGTGAGCCTTCTCGCACAGACACTGTGCAAGGTCAGCGAGAACGAGGAGTAGGTCCTCTTGGTAGCGCCATATTGGATCTCCCCTCGGTCCTGACGGCCTTGAAGGGGGAGCCCTTTGAGCCTCTGCAGTCAGTAGAGCTTAAGTTTCTGTTGTTGAAGACAGTGCTCCTCACCGCATTGGCCTCGGTCAAGAGGGTAGGGGACCTGCAGGCATTTTCGATCGACGATTCGTGCCTGGAATTCGGAACGGGTAACTCTCACGTTGTCCTGAGATCCCAACCTGAATATGTGCCCAAAGTTCCCACCACGCCTTTTAGGGATCAGGTGGTGAACTGGCAAGCGCTGCCCCGGGAGGAGGCAGACCCAGCCGTCGCTCTGCTCTGCCCCGTTCATGCTCTGTGCGTTTACGTGGACCGTACGCAGAGCTTCAGGACCTCAGACCAGCTCTTTGTCTGCTTCGGAGGACAGCAGAAGGGGAAGGCTGTCTCCAAACAAAGACTTGCCCACTGGTTAGTG
>NW_015505299.1:1475758-1478005 GCF_001515645.1 Sinocyclocheilus grahami | reverse complement strand
CTTGTGCTGGGCTAGGTGCCCGTGTGTAGTGATTCCCCCTTCGGGTGATCCCACATCTGTATTCTTCCACGGTACGGCTCCCCTCACGATAAGCCTGTGTCTTTCCCTGGCAGTCGTTCGCTGCCATCTCTGCTGCGTAGTTATCTCACCCCAGGCGGGTTGAGTCTACCGCATGGACTTCCATATGTAGCACTGCCCTGGGCCAGTCCATATGTGTAATTCAACATGATACCTCCTATGCGCGGGATGTGGCTTCCGTAGCGTTCCCAACTGGGTACGCTTTCCCAGTGTTATCCAATGTACCACTGTATGGAACAGCAGTGGCGGACACCTTTGCCTAGCCGCTTTCCTATCTTCCGCCCCAGCTGGTGTGGGGGGACTTGCCGGCTTCCACAGGGCACTGGAGGGGGTCAGCAATAGTGGCGTTTTCCACACGGATCCCAATTCGTCAGTCACGACTGACGTAACGTAGAACGTGACTGACTGAAAGGGAACGAGGGTTATACAAGTAACCGAGACGTTTTTGTCCTAACCCCAAGTTTCTATTTTAGAAACGGTTTCTATTTCAGTGACGTCGCGGCTGGAACAACAACATGCAAACTATGACATTGATAATCTCAGGTACTGATTATGTGCTTTATTCAGTGTTAAATGTCTATAATGTGAGTTTGAGTATCATGTTGCGTGACATTCATAGCCACACTGAAAGCAACAACAGATACCTCAGATCTTGAAAATAAGTTAAAGTGAACATGTACGTTAAAACTGCAAACTCAATGCGAGCCAATAAGTGACAAAGATGGTATCAGTCACTCAGTATGTACTGAGTATAATGTTAAAAATGTTTAATATCTATGAATTAGTCGTGTTGTCATGTCGCGTCTGCTGTGGACAGACAAATAGCTTGTTGCTAGAATCCTGTCAAATTAACACTCATTTCTGTGGTTTCGATGGCTATCCTGTGAAGGATCTGTCTTGACTTCTGACCATTTTCCTTTTCTGCTTATGTTTTGGTTATTATTTTAGAAGTAATTCATCTCAACACATGAAATCATTTTGCACTTGTAACTCAAGATCTAAATATTTAGGCTCTTTGGCTCACGTTCCTAGTTTTATGACTTTAAGGCGCTAGAATATAAAAGCAGAGACAAGAGTATGAGTGACCTCCATGGACCAAACGTGATGACTGGATTAATGTGCTATTGTTATTTCCAGTCATCTACTGTATTCAATACTAAGACGATACTGTGATTTATTTATCCACTATAAAGGTTATGTTTAAATGAAGACTGGAATCATAAAATAATATAAAAAAAAAATCTGGCATTTTGTCAAAGGTTCTTTTCTTACTAGCATTTCAAACCAAGAACAATAACTATATTGGCGTCCACAGTTTTGTCTCCTGCCGCTTTAAATGCTTGATGGATTCTGATTCTGTTTGGTTTTTAATCATTCAACAGCTGAGAAAAAATAATTCTGAAAGCGATTCCGATGATATTTTTCTTATGTGTCATTATTGTTATAGCTGTGGACTTTGCATCACTCATATAATTAGAGTGATTATTAAAACTTTATAGTGATAGATATCGTCCATGGTCTGAACGGGGCTTTACTAAAGAGTATAAAGTCATTAAAGGGTTAGTTCACCCAAAAATGAAAATTAGTCAAATTACTCACCCTCAACTCATTCTAGATGTATGTGACGTTCTTCTTTATATTAAAAATTGTCTTTGATCTCTGTTTTATGGCACTCAGCGGGTGTTGCATGCATCAGTCCAAAAGAAGTTAAATAAAAAGCGCCCATCCATAAAAAAAGTGTCTCACACGGCTCCGGGGGGTGAACAAAGGCCTCCTGTAGCGAATCGATGCGTTTTTGTAAGAAAAATATCCATATTCAAAACGTAATAATCACTTTAATCTAGCTTGCGCCAGCAGTTGTATATGGAAGCAGCTCCGGGGCGGATGACGCATGAGGTCAGCGCTGTCCATGCGCCGGTGAGTCTCGTCAAAAACCAATGTTTGTTAACAAAGGAAGCAAAGTTTCCTTACTTTAGCAAAGGAAAACCAGTCTCCTCTTGGCTTATATCGAAATCCTCCGACATTCGTCTTTACAAATCCTCGTTTTGTACTTCTAATAAGTGACCGTTGTTTTGTTTTGATCTTTCCGCGTGCGTCACTTCTGAGCGACGCATGCGCAAAGCCAACCTCATACGTCATTACCCCGGAACTGCTTCCGTTTACAACAGT
>NW_015505299.1:1473651-1474478 GCF_001515645.1 Sinocyclocheilus grahami | reverse complement strand
AAAAGTGTCTCACACGGCTCCGGGGGGTGAACAAAGGCCTCCTGTAGCGAATCGATGCGTTTTTGTAAGAAAAATATCCATATTCAAAACGTAATAATCACTTTAATCTAGCTTGCGCCAGCAGTTGTATATGGAAGCAGCTCCGGGGCGGATGACGCATGAGGTCAGCGCTGTCCATGCGCCGGTGAGTCTCGTCAAAAACCAATGTTTGTTAACAAAGGAAGCAAAGTTTCCTTACTTTAGCAAAGGAAAACCAGTCTCCTCTTGGCTTATATCGAAATCCTCCGACATTCGTCTTTACAAATCCTCGTTTTGTACTTCTAATAAGTGACCGTTGTTTTGTTTTGATCTTTCCGCGTGCGTCACTTCTGAGCGGCGCATGCGCAACGCCGACCTCATACGTCATTCTTCCGGAACTGCTTCCGTGTACAACTGTTGGCGCAAGCTAGATTAAAGTGATTATTATGTTTTGAATATGGATATTTTTATTACAAAAACGCATCGATTCGCTACAGAAGGCCTTTGTTCACCCCCCGGAGCCGTGTGAGACACTTTTTTTTTTATGGATGGACGCATTTTAATTAAGTGCTTTTGGACTGATGCATGCAACACCCGCTGAGTTGCATGAAACAGCTTGAAAGATTAAAGACAATTTTTAAAATAACTCCGACTGGATTCTGTAGCGAATCAGCTCATGGGGAAATATGAATAATTAACCATAACTAGTTATAATTAACTATTCATATTTTAGATCCACTGTAGATATTTAGCTGACCACTCAGGGTCAACTGTCTTGTCAATTCTAAGACGTTAAATTTCCTGGTTAA
>NW_015505299.1:1456395-1473580 GCF_001515645.1 Sinocyclocheilus grahami | reverse complement strand
AGGCCGGGATCTCAAGTGGGAGTTCTGCGTTTTTATGGCCCTTTGTCTCTAAGCATGGTATTTTGCATATGTAATTCACTTGGGTGTTGATGCAGAAATTAGTAATGATTCTTAGAACATCAATATGTTGCAGAGGTATCAGCATGTAATATGCACTCTCAGTTAGATCATCCGAAGACGAATTCATAGATACTAGACATGGTAGAGTTACTTCTATGAATGAGTGGTTTATCGTAAGCATGAATAAAAATAGTCTATAATACAACAGATTAATACAAAACAGCAATAATATACACAATGGCCTGAAGGATATGTGGATTCAATCAAAGAAAGGTTTTCCTATGAATTAATTAGTAGAACAGTCCATTTCTCCTGTGCATTTGTACCCCTTAGCTCTGGAGAAAGCAGCTGAGAGCCGGCTCGCATTCCACAAGGTTGTAAATGTATCGGGTTACCATGAAACCAGGGTCTTGTTCGGCGTCCTGGGGTGTTACAAAGTATTTGTGAAATCTAGCTAACAAAATATATATTGTGTGTTGGAGTGGTCCAGACGCTACAATTCGTCTGAAAGAAGAAAGTCATATACACCTAGGATGAGTTGAGGGTGAGTAATTTATGGGCTAATTTTAATTTTTGGGTGAACTAACCCTTTAAGTAAAGTCTTTCGAATACACTGGTTATTGACCGATGAGTCAAAGCTTAATTTACGTAAAGCTAAGTGTCACAAAACACACTGGCTGGGAAACAAAGCAGAAATTAATGGGAAATGCAATAGTAATATACACTCCTTCCCATTTTAGTAAGATACAGATAAAGAAAAGAACGAATTAAAATGTTTGTCCAAGTAATTCTGTAAAAGGTTTAGCTTTCTGATAAAATCTTGTAACAAATCACTTAAAGGGGTCATATGATGCGATTTCAATTTTTTCTTTCTCTTTGGAGTGTTACAAGCTCTTGGTGCATAAAGAAGATCTGTAAAGTTGCAAAGACTAAAGTCTCAAATCCAAAGAGATATTCTTTATAAAAGTTAAGAGTTAACCACGCCTACCTAAAACGGCTCGTTCTAACACGCCCCCACATGTCTACATCACTATGTGGGAAGATTTGCATAACGCCACCCAAATGTGCACGCAAAGAAAGAAGGCATAACTTTTATTCTCGCTGTAGTATTGTTGCTGCCGCCATGTTGTGAAGACGCTGTGTGTTTCATTGTGAAAGTGAAACTACTCTGTTTGGTCTTCCAAAAGAGGATGATATCTGCTTCGTCATGCCTGGAGCTGATCCATGCTGGTTGCTGAGGAAATACATCAACTTTGCGCTGTGGATTGCCGGATCGGCTTTCACCGTGGACGAAGCAGAGTCCAGCCCGGGGTCGTCACATGTGGTTGCCGCAAGCCTCCTTCGTCGAATCCGCCAGCCACGCTGTTCTCAAGCCCGCCACCTCTGCTCACTCTAACCCGCCGTGTGTGACGCTGTGTTTCGTTGTGAACGAATATTTAAATGATATTTAAAACAAGTTTTTTGGGCAGTGTAGGGTAGCGCTTGTTGTTTGTCATTTCTCTGATCACAAATGCAGACATGGTTTTATGTTTATGCAGCGTGATGCAACACAACGCGTAAAAAGACAGTATAAGTCATTATAATCAGTAATTATATCCCCACTGGATGCAACAAATGCCTCGTTTATAATGAGTTTTCATGTTTTTGTCTCGTCGCTCCGGCTGGACAGGGCATCACAGTATGGTGAGGGGCGTAACATTTCAGTCACACGCTTGAGGTATTCGTCCAATCACAACGCACTGGATAGCTGGCCAATCACAGCACACCTCGCTTTTCAGACCGATGAGCTTTGTAAAAATCGATGCGTTTCAGAAAGGCGGGGCATAGAGGAGGAACAATAGTGTACAGTATGTGGAAAATAACGTGTTTTTTTAACCTTAAACCGCATAAACACATTTCATTACACCAAATACACAAAATAATGTTCTTTTTAGCAACATCATATGATCCCTTTAACTAAAGTAAGTAATTTGGTAAAAGATTTTATCAAAAAGCTGAAGGTTCAAAATATCTGAAACATGAAGGGTTTTCTTCTCATTATTCTTATTAAAAAACACTATAAGGTTTTCTAATGATCATCATGATTGTACTGACAACTCAGTTGTTTATTCTGGGTATCTACACAAGGAAAACAATGTAAATAAGGTCAATAATTGTGGGTATTTTTTTATTACCTGAGGCTTCTGGGTAGGATTCCTCATTCTTGAATCAATCCCAGCTCTGTCGGGACACGGCTGTCGTAATAACGGATCCTGACACACAAAACCTAAGCACAAGACACAGCTGCTGTTCAGACAAGTGTGTTCTTTGATCACAGTTAATACAAGGTATTCATAATTTGCTTATTTCTATCCATTCAAATGTGGAATGAAGTGTGTATGAATAACAGCAGACCAAACACTAATCAGACAGTCAGGAAAAGTTGATATTGAATCAAATCAAATGTTCTGTTTGATGTTAGAAATTCTGCAGTGATGGATGTGATACATTACTGTTCAAAATTTTGTTCGATTTTTCTAAATACGTCTCTTCAGCAAGGACGCATTAAATTGAACAAAAAAAGGCATTAAAAACATTTATAATGTTACAAAAGATTTCTATTTAAAATAAATGCTGCTCTTTAAACTTCCCTTTTATCTAAGAATTCAGAATAAAGGTTTTCAACTCTGATAATAAATGTTTCCCGAGCAGAAAATCAGCATATTAGAATGATTTCTGAAGATCATGTGGCACTGAAGACTGGAGTAATGATGCTGAAAATTAAACGCTGCATCACAGGAATAAATTATATTTTAACACATATTCACATAGAAAACAGTTATTTTAAGTTGTAATAATATTTCACAATATTGCTGTTTTTACTGTATTGTTGAACAAAAAATGCAACCTTGTTTGAACAGTAGAGTATGTGGTCATAAGCGTCACACATCACACTGCCTTGCATAAATACCGCCTAAATTATTTTGCTGTTTTTTATTACTTTATGTATTACTTAACGTCATATTAGAGCCATAAAAAGCACCATGCACAAAAACAACACAATTTTAAATGAACAAAATCACCACACCAAAGTAAAGCACAGACAAACGAACAACAAAAGAACCTGTGATCAGAATCAAAATCCTTAACTCTTACAAAGAATGAATGAACAGTCTTCTTGAGTTGATCAGTTCTACTGTGGCAAGACAATCAAAAATTATGTCAAGTAATGATCGGAAATGTGCATTACACAGACGCTGCCATAAAAACGAACAAGACGAAACACTGCATGCGATCAACAGCCGTCATTGTACAGAGATCAATCATTACAGTGAGCTTTGCGAGCTTTTGGAGTGGGGACAGACTATTGCGTAAGCACAACAAAACTCTGCCTTGAGCAATCATTATTTTCATTAGCGCTGCAGAGGTATTTTCTTCAGCCAAAGTGTGACAGTTCATTGACTCATGCAAGTATCTAATGTTCTGCTGACAGCTCCTTCATGTAAGTCATCTCATGGTAATGAGCAGTGCCTGCGGGGAACGCTTTAACACCGTGCTTCTGATGCATCACCTTTGATCATCACACAGTTTGCAGGGTTGGAAGAATGTGACACAAAACCACCAGCAGGCAACAATGCCCTATTAGTGGTTTGTGAGCAATATGGATTTAGTGAGACGCCCAGCGTGAACTATGAACCCTATGACATACTCACTTTATTTTTTTCCAAATTCAGTTTTCTGTTTTCATCTTTGTAGATTCTGTGTTTATCAAAAACGGTGGTAACCATGAATGCATAAAGCTTTTAACACTTCAATCTTTTAAAATTTAATCAAATTAAATGTGAACAATACCTTTCATTTTTGCCAAAGTGCTGCACAAAAGAGCTTTATGGTTTAAAATTGTGATATTTCTTAAAAAAAATAAAAAATAAATCACACAATTAAAAAATTGTCATTATTACTTTGAGAAATACAGTACATTCTACTGTACAAATAATATATTTCTGTCATAATACCTTCAAGTTTTATTCATAATTTCATAACGCTTGAGATGTCTGCCCCATACACCTTATTGAGTTTTATGTATTAACCAAGCTTTTATTTTGGTGGTTAGTCATGAAGACCTTTGAGTTTCCGTGTGTATTTTTGGCTAGTTTTCTAAAAAGAAACGGTGAAATGCTGCTGAAGTGACTCTCAGAGTTGATGTGTTCATGTAGTGAGCCTATTCATAGACGCTAGTCCATATCTCCATTTGATTACATTACAGTCCTACTTTGTTATTTATTCATCCAAATTTTGCCAAATTTTGTCTGCATTGTCCTCAAACCCTCATGTATGGGAGGAAAGCACAACACTCCTTCTTCTCAACCGGTCATTACTGCAGACCAAACAAGTGTGACTCACATGACAAAAGCCACGGACGGCCACAGTAACCTGCAGTTATGGCTGTTCTGTGGTTTGAAAATATGTCCGAACATACACATTCACAACATGAAGTGGTAAAGGACTGGTTAGGGTTACAACTGAGACTCTGAAACTTACCCACAATATCGGAGATCATGCTGGCCTTTATCTTTAAATCCAGAGGAGCATCGCTAGAAATATAAAAGAGAAAAAAGCATAAGTGCACTGTTATTTTAACTCTGTGGGCCAATAAACTTTTAAATGTATAAGCTTTCACACAATACAGCACAAGCTGCTCATTTCCATACAATGAAAGTGAATGGTGATTTATACTGTCAAGCTGTAAAAACCACCATAACAACAGCCCAGCTGACTTGTGCACTACATTTCCAGTCTTTGAACTCATATCAGAAGTCAAATCTCAGAGCAGACTGAAGTTTTCAGAGGAAATACAATATGACTTAACCCTTTACAGTGAATACTGTTACTGTCTACAAAAGTGTATCTTTTTTAAAAGGCTAGTTCACCCAAATTAAAATTCTGATATTTTGAAAAATGTTTTGTCCACACAATGAAAATCAGTGGGGTCCAAAACAATTGTCTTGTTATAGATATATCAAATATATCACAAGCAATGTAAGTAATTAATACTTAAAATAAAACAAGAAATTAGACACAAAGCACCACACAAACATTTATGAGCATGTTGACAAGCACACTTAATGGCAGGCCTGAGTTTGACTCAAGTATCCATGAAGAACTTCCCTCTAACTGGACAAATTACTCATAAGGATTTGTTTAACACAGAAACAAGTGAGTGTAAATTGTCCATTTTTTCTGAATATCGTTTGTTGTTTTGTAATGAGAAATATTTGGGGAGAAAATGGCACTCTTTATAAGAAGCTTTTTTATTTCTGCATTTCATCTCTGATCTGGGAGAGTATTTGGCCTTTGACATCTATCAGTTAGCTTTCAAATGATGGAAGTCATTGACTATTAAGATCTTCAGTTCATCACTTTTGGAGCATTGCTGAGCAACCTGATGAGATGGATGCTGTTCTTCATCTTATAACACACGTTCCCACTATTTAGGGTGTTCATTAGTAGTTTGTCAGTGGTGAGAGAGAGTTGCCTTGGAAAACTCTTCACTTAATGGCTTTTACCAGCCTTTATGCAACCATTGGCATGGAACCGCAGGTTGGTTTTCCAACGCTTCACCTTCCAAGAAGCTGATGGTGAACGGGTCTGTTCGGTATGTTCACAGTCTGAGGGAAATGCTGTCAAATGCTTTTAGTTGATGTATACCATATTAGCCACTTTTCCACTATCGGCCCGAATGGTTCAAAGAACTGTCAGGTACGGTTCCAGTTGTATTTCCACGTGAGCCTGGTACGGCGCGGCACGATCACAAACCGTTCTCGGCACGGTTAGACAACCATGCTGAGCCGTGCTGGTCGAGTGCGTGTGCGTGACGTCGCCACTCTGTTGCCTGGCTACCAGTTTCTCCATAGCTGGCTAAGCGGAAGTGCACTATTTGATCAAACAGCCAAGTAAACAGCTACGCTATGTTCAATATCATTCCTGCATGAACCATTCTGGTTACATACTCAAATCATTGGATGCCTCACTTAGAGCTGATGCAGTGCATCAAAGCTTCTGATCCAGTAGTTTGGACCAGTCTAGACCTGACAACCAGTTGGGTAGATCTTCCAAATCACCTGAAACGGGAAATCCTTCCACTCATCTGCTGATACGCTTTGAAACAGGCTTTTCTTGGGGGTTTTGATCTGATCCCACCACTTATGACAGATGCCGTGGTGTAGACCAGACGCTTGAGCTCTTTAAGGTTCATAAGGATTGCTAGAGATGTTCGATACACCATACTGAATTTTAAGAGGCTTTGAGGGATAAACTTGTAGTCTTTATGATGGCATGCACTGTATAAAAGTCCTGGACTGCATGTAACTTTCAAAACTCACAAGTTTGATGGAGTTTTTGTCTACTAAAAGTTTTTTGCAAAGATGTTGCAATCCATTGAACCCTCGCAGCCTCGCTTTCATTCCTGTCAAAACTAAATATGAGATCGTGACTAGGACCATATTTACAGTTCATACTTATTCCTCTAGCTATTTTCAGGCCTGATTTAAAACTCCACATCAGTGCTAAAAAAGCATATTTGATTGCATTTCTACACTGTGTTTGCCTAACATTCCTTGTCTGGATGGCAGTCTGTGGTGGGAATTTAAAGCGCACAATGCAGTGATCTCAAATAGCAGTGACATTTATCTGATGCAATAAAGCCACTCCCCCTGTATCTCTTGCTTTACATTAAAGCCGTTTACAGTAGTAGAATTTTAGAGACAAAACTGCCCGTCTTTAGCTGCTAATTATTTATTATATTCATATTGTATGAATTATAATTATTTATAATTCATATAATATCTTTAAATAATTATTATATGAACTGGCAACTAACTTTGCATTTAAATTAATTTAAATATATATACATATAAATAATATATAAAGCTTTTAAAATGACTAAACTTATGTTTTCTTTTGAGCTCTTTGTAAAACTATAAAAAATATTAATAAACTATTAAAAAACTATTTAAAATTATTAATTTTTTTCTTTCTTCTGCCTTCTCAAACTTTTGCTGCAACAACAGTGTTTATTCCTGCCTTGTAAATGCATTCATTATATTTTTAATAACGACATCTTTTAATCTTCAGCAGAGAAGTGAATCAAACTCTCCATGTTTCATGAGATTGGCTGTTTGCGGCATGTGTTGAGTTGACAGAGAGTGATTCTATCGAGCTTTCTGAGCCCGCTGAACTTGATCTAAACCAAGTTGGATTTGTTTGGTTTTGTCAACTCAGAGTTTGCTCAGCTAGCTTCATGCAACAGGCCACTGGTAAGAAGTTGTTATTGTACACATCACCATACACACACACAAAATGGAAAAACCGATGGATTAGTGTGTGTGCGTCGCTCACCGTGCCAGTGAGGGAGAGAGGTTCACTTCCAAGAGCCACGGTTTGAGGTTGGAATCAATGAGAACGTCGAAACCGTACAGTTCTGCGAATTCAGACACACACACACACACAGAGAGAGTGAATGGGAGGACACACACCACACAGAGATGGCGCTACTGAACAGATTAAAGCCGTAATGGAAGAAGAAACAGGCCGCAAACACACTGACAGGTTTGGGGAGTGACAACCTGGAGTAAATCCACTCAAAGTAAATCCTCTAAATGATCATCCTGTGGCTCTCCTGAACCTGTGATGGCGGACAATGATATAACCGGATATTACAGAATCCAATTATGGATACTGTGATCTATAGCAATGTATTAAATCATGACATCTGTCACTGCATTAACAGCGAGTTTAACTGTAAAACTATGCAGATTTGTGGTGGTCACTACCTGATTTGTTGTTGGTGAACTGTAGTGTGGTTGTGACTTCAGTAAATAACTGAGGCCTGTAAACACAGCACTAAACACTCAGAAGAGGAGAGATTTTTACAGCCATATTGTACCGTAGCTCTGTGATTTAAGAAACAGACGAAGTTGAATATTCCTGTCAATACTAGGAAGAAGCATCATGCGATTCTGAGAGACACATCTGTTTTATGAATTACAGTCTGCATAAGCATCCTTAACTCAAACATAACCCAAATAAGTGACTGATTTAAAACAACACACATAGACACATATATACTGCTCCTCAGTGCACGGACTTGACTCACAATTGTTTTCGATACAAAATAGAAAAAACACAGAACACACAAAAAGACAATAACAGTTTAATGTTAAACTCCCCCGTAAAAAAAAAGACATAATTTAAATAGAATAGCCACTGTTACAAAGTACACACAGTACAAGTACCTGTCACTGCTTTATACTAAATTAAAACAAAACAGATATCTTTTTTTTTTTTTTTTTTACATGAAAATTGCTAGCAGCGAGTTTAACTGTAAAACTATGCAGATTTGTGGTGGTCACTACCTGATTTGTTGTTGGTGAACTGTAGTGTGGTTGTGACTTCAGTAAATAACTGAGGCCTGTAAACACAGCACTAAACACTCAGAAGAGGAGAGATTTTACAGCCATATTGTACCGTAGCTCTGTGATTTAAGAAACAGACGAAGTTGAATATTCCTGTCAATACTAGGAAGAAGCATCATGCGATTCTGAGAGACACATCTGTTTTATGAATTACAGTCTGCATAAGCATCCTTAACTCAAACATAACCCAAATAAGTGACTGATTTAAAACAACACACATAGACACATATATACTGCTCCTCAGTGCACGGACTTGACTCACAATTGTTTTCGATACAAAATAGAAAAAACACAGAACACACAAAAAGACAATAACAGTTTAATGTTAAACTCCCCCGTAAAAAAAAAGACATAATTTAAATAGAATAGCCACTGTTACAAAGTACACACAGTACAAGTACCTGTCACTGCTTTATACTAAATTAAAACAAAACAGATATCTTTTTTTTTTTTTTTTTTACATGAAAATTGCACAAAGATTTCAAAAAGAAACATTCCAAGAGGCAGGTTTTTTGGGTTTTTTTTTTTTAGTTGACACACCAAGACTTACTACACAGATCTATTCTGACATACAGTATCAGTTTTTGCAGTGTGTAGCTACACTCTCAGAAAAAAGGGCACAAAAGCTGTCAGCTAGGGCAGTATGTTTGCAAATGTACTAAAATGTACCGTTTAGGTACTAATATGAACTCATACTAATATGCACTCTTTAGGTGTAAAAATAAGGTACAAAGGTACTGCCACAGTGACAGCTTTTGTACCTTTTTTTCTGAATAGCACGAAAAAAAATAATTTATCGACATTATAAATGGGTTATAAACAAAGTAAGCAAAGAGAACTCCAGATGACGAAAGAGTGCATTATGATCAGTCCCTTCAGTGTGAGTTTACTGAGCTCTGCAAAAACACCTGTTATCAATGAAGTTGTCTATCCACTTTATTTTTCCCATAAGAGCGTGCCATTTGTAGGTTTAATGTGTCTGGCTTCCGGTGTCATTCACTTCCAGTTATTTTTAGCTTTACAAAACACCTCGCTTTGCTGCTTGATTTTGCAAACTGGTACTTCTTACCATATTATTTTAATGTATTGTCTTAATTATATAATTTGTAGCATAAACAGTTTTACCGTTTATTGCACTTTGCTATTCTTCTCATTATTTCTCACTCATTCACAGAAAACCGCTTACTTCCGTGTTGAAAAATAAGGTGGATACTGCGCAGTGAAACTCTTCTTTAACTAGTATTTAACCTTCACCCAAAAAAAGAAATTAACAATGTTTGACACTGGTTAACATGTCGTACATAGAAACGTTTGATACACTTACATAAATGCACATGGAGACGTTTGAAAGCAACACCTACCAGCTGTCATGAAATATAAACGGGGAGTCAAATTGGCTCAGTCTTTATGAGAAAAACAACATCAAAATGCACGCAACATTCCAGAATTTTATATCATCACACATAAATCACAACAATACTGCTAATATTCAATGTGTTGCCAGCCCATGAAGACGGCATAATCCCGCTTCCCGTCTTTTGGATCAGCCGTCTATTGGGAACACGACTGAAATGTTGCCTATGTAGGCAGTTCACTGTGTTTTGTAAGAGAGCCTCTATATGTCTCTAAATGCCCTCTGGTGTAAAGCGGGTCTTTATCAAACGATTTCCTGAGGCCATTCTATACTCAGCTCAGCACCTTCAAACACTGACACAAGAGAGAGTGTGTCTGAATGTTTTTGCTGTGCACTTGTACCCTTGTGTAAACAGAGCAGTTTTAGAGAGCGAGGCCACACTGCGCTGACATCAGGAGCCATACTCACTAGAAACCTGCTTCATGGCATCACTGATCTGGTTCCTAAAGGGATCACCAATGAAAGACACATCTCTTTAGCCAAGCATTCAAATAATGCATCTCCTAATCTTTTACTGCAGTCATATATGATCAAAGTCACATTATTATTCTTTAGTTTGGGTTAAACAAATCAATTTTGCTTGGTTGGAACAGCAGCTACGCTAATTATGTTTCAATTTTTTTCTCTGTTTTTTGCCACGGGATTGTAACTAGGATTTACACAAGCTTCAGTCTGGATGCAGAACACCTGAGAAGAGATGATGCCAACCCCTCAGAGGACCTCAGATGATGCCAACCCTGAAACAACTTACACAACTACCACATTTTGCTATAAGTTTGATTGCATCATATAATAATTGCTGTTAATAGTGTTCATCATCTGTTTTATTAAGTCTTAAATTGATTTTTTCCGTACTGCTGGTTCTTCTGGTCAGAGGAGAACTGGCCTCCCGACTGAGCCTGGTTAACAAATCAATTTTGCTTGGTTGGAACAGCAGCTACGCTAATTATGTTTCTATTTTTTTCTCAGTTTTTTGCCACGGGATTGTAACTAGGATTTACACAAGCTTCAGTCGGGATGCAGAACACCTGAGAAGAGATGATGCAACCCCTCAGAGGACCTCAGATGATGCCAACCCTGAAACAACTTACACAACTACCACATTTTGCTATAAGTTTGATTGCATCATATAATAATTGCTGTTAATATTATTCATCGTCTGTTTTATTACGTCTTAAATTGATTTTTCCGTACTGCTGGTTCGTCTGGTCAGAGGAGAACTGGCCCCCCGACTGAGCCTGGTTTCTCCCAAGGTTTTTTCTCCATTCTGTCACCGATGGAGTTTTGGTTCCTCGCCGCTGTCGCCTCTGGCTTGCTTAGTTGGGGACACTTAATTTCCAGTGATATCGTTGACTTGATTGCAAATGATTGCAAAGATACTATTTAAACTGAGCTGGATGTTGACATCACTTGCAGCGTCTCGTTCCCTCGAGGAACTAGGGTTACATACGTAACCCGAGACGTTTTTGCATGAACTATCTGTTTAAGAGCACATGAGTCTTTAAAGGTTTAAAAATGAACTGTTGTGTTCTATTGAAGGCCGGGTTGAGTTTAATTTTCTAACAACCTCTGATTCATAAGCATTTGCTTTATTAATTAAAAATGTTTTTTTCCCCTTCATAAACCATCTGCCCGTTCACCACTGATCCTCTGTAATTATTTAAGACAGATCCCGAATCAGATTATGTCACGTATGAGTATTTCATAAACCTGTTATGCATGGTATACTGCAATCCATTTATTTGTAAACAGGTAGAGTTTTGTAAAGGCCCGTGAAGAGGAACAGGCAGAGAGGGGAGCCATGGCGGAGCAGGCAAAAAGGGGAGCCATGGCGGAGCAGGCCGACCGGGGAGCCATGGCGGAGCAGGCCGATCGGGGAGCCATGGTGGAGCAGGCAGATCGGGGGGCCACGGAGGATGAGGCAGATCGGGGGGGCCACGGCGGAGCAGGCCGACCAGGGAGCCATGGTGGAGTAGGCAGCCATGGCGGTGCAGGCAGGACAGGGCGGCCGGGTGATGACGGCAGAGCAGGAAGCCGTGGCGGTGCAGAGACATGGACTGGCCACTTGCCTGTGACCGAACAAGCAGAGAGTTCTTGAATGACCTCCTTGGCCGTGAAAGGACAGACAGTGAGTTCATGAACGGCCTCCTTGGCCATGGCAGGACAGACAGTGAGTTCATGAACGGCCTCCATGGCCGTAAAAGGACAGGCGGTGAGTTCATGAACTGCCTCCATGGCTGTAACAGGGCGGCAGTGAGTTCGTGAACGGCCTCCGTGGCCGTGACAGGGCAGGCAGTGAATTCGGAAGCGGACGCCACCACCATTTTTCAAGAGTCCATTGAGGGGTATTGCGTGGCATTAAATGAGATATGTCATGAGATAGTCCAAAACGGAAAATGTCTTTCAGAAAGGTATTGTTAAAAGCCACCTGGTAGCACAGTTCACAAAAATCTGCCACATACTCCTCAACTGAGCGATTACCTTGACGGAGGCGAACTAGGCGATCTGCTGGGTTCATTTTTGCAGTCGTGTATTCTGTAAAGAGTCAATCCACTGAAGGCGAGCGTAAGTGAGAACCCAAGTGCAGTTTATTTACAGAGTGATCCAAACATCCAAACAAAAATCTAAGACACAGACTTGACTTGAACAGACATAGCATGAGCAGACTTGACACAAACAGACTAGACTCACCAACAGCGGGTTAAATACATGCAATACACGACAAAAGCACAATGGGAACATGAAGGCTACTTATAGCAGACAAGGAGGGTCACATGACATGAACAAACCAATGGGGAACAAGACACATGACTAAGACTACCAATCAGAACATGACACATACACAAGGCAGAGAGACATGAGGCAAGGGAAGCATGACACTAACATGGACCATGAAACAATACAAAATAAAAGACATGGAAAACATGAACATGAAACAAAACACCACATTACAAGTTTGCAAGTAAGAGCATCTGGACCTGTTTATCCAATCACTGAAAACGTCACTCATTCATCAGCTGACCACGTCCAGATAATCTGGAATAAGTTTCCACCTTCTTCTACATAAATAAACTGTGAAAATGCGCTGGTTCATATGCACAAACACTGTCAGACGAGCCTGAAGTCAGCTGTGTTTTCTGAGTCAGTGAGTCGGCTGCAGAGATGAAGCTGAGGATGCTGACTCGCCTTCACAGAGAAATGCACCTTACATATGGATTACATAATCAAAGAGTATTTGCTTTAGATTTGAAATGGTTCTATTAAAAAAGTAGACATTTCAAGTTTCTATAGAAAGATTTCTCATGTTTGTGAGGCAAGTAGCCTATACAGCAGGTAGTCAACCAATATGTCTATTACCGCCGCAAGGCCACAAATAAAACCCAGTCAGATGTGAAACTCATTTGTGAAATCCCCACCCGGGGCACAAAGGGATGGATGACAGCATTGCTCAATAAAGCTGGAATTGTGATATTTTCAAGTGCAAATAAAGACTGATTGATTTAGCTAAATCTTGGCCAAGTTTTACTTATTTTAATTAAATAATGGTAATGAAATTGTTAGGCGTTGGCTGAGTAATCAAGCGCTCGACAAAGGAGTAAAGTTCAAAAGGAGTTTTTTAATCATAAATCCAGGAGAATATCCACAAGTCCATAAACAAACAGTCACAAATGCTCAGCAACGTAATGGTGACGAAATTGTTAGGCGTTGGCTGAGTAATCAAGCGCTCGACAAAGGAGTAAAGTTCAAAAGGAGTTTTTTAATCATAAATCCAGGAGAATATCCACAAGTCCATAAACAAACAGTCACAAATGCTCAGCAACGTAAATCCAAATAATAGCAGACCATGAACTTAGGGAAACAGAGGACTTAAATACAGGGGAGAATGCAATCAGGGAGAAACAGAACAGGTGCGTGGAACTAATTAACAAATGAAAAACTATAAGAACAAACGAGGGAACACTCCGCCTGGTGGTCTACGGTCTGGCTCTGGTGGTTCTCTGCTCTACCGTGATGGTCTTCTGCTCTGCCGTGGTGGTCTTCTGCTCCGCCGTGGGGATCTTCGGTCCCATCTGCTCTGCTGTGGTGGTCCTCAGCTCCACCTGTACTGCCGGCTCCACCCTGGCTCCCTGCTCCGCCGGCTCTGCCTTAGTCCCTGGTCTCTCCTATCCTTGGACTTGGCCCTCCGTCCCTCCCCCTGTTCCGCCTCCGCTCCACTGCCCACCTGGATCGTATAGTGTTTGGAGCGTCTGGAAGCCGCTCCTTGGGGGGGCTCTGTCATGAATCCTGTCCATGGACTTCCGTTCATTCACCACCAGAGGTCACCCTTTCCATTACATTGACTCTCGCACAACACAAACTGTTGCATAGCACCCCGGACTACATATCCCATCATTCATTGCACTGATTACACACTGCACTGATTGCACTGATTGCACACAGCTATTTCATATCACTCACTCACTATATAACACCCACTCAAACAATCATTCTCCGCTGAGTATTGTTTAGCTTGTACCCTGTTCCGAGTCTCTGTGTTTCCTTGTTTTGCCTTGCCTTGCCTGTTCTCTCGGTTTCTGATCTTTGCCTGTTTTCCTGGATTCTTCCCTCTCATCTCGCCCCTGTGATTCTGTCTGCCGATCAGTGACCTACGCTAGCCATAGGACTATTCTTGTGTTTTGCCCGCCATATACCTGTTTGCCATTGATCGACCCTGCCTGTGTTTGACCACTTCTCTTGTTAAATAAAGCTTGCACATGGATCTGCACGCCTCTCGTCTCGTCAGCCCCGTGACAATATGACTTCTTTCCTTTATTTATTTTCTCCATTTTGAAAACATTAGACCTTCTACATTTATTTTGCTTATTGTTAATATTAGTGTTGCTGCTGATGCTTTAAATAAAATGTGTTTTGTATTGTTGTAATATGAAGATTAAATTGAACATGAAAGACAACTTTTTTTTAAGATGACTGAAAGGAGGAAAAACCAAAGTGAAGTATGGACTTAATTCACTCAGTCATTTATTTACTTTATAACAGTAAGTAAATATTGGTTCTGCATATCGGTTATCGGGCACAT
Source organism: Sinocyclocheilus grahami (assembly GCF_001515645.1). Taxonomy (NCBI): domain Eukaryota; kingdom Metazoa; phylum Chordata; class Actinopteri; order Cypriniformes; family Cyprinidae; genus Sinocyclocheilus; species Sinocyclocheilus grahami. Next base: position 1,458,576 of record NW_015505299.1, on the reverse strand, counting down.
AAACATGCAAATAATTGGTATCGGTTATAAAAAATCAATACCGGTCGATCACTAGTTATAATGGATGGATTTACCCCCCCCCCCCAAAAAAAAGAAACTAACAATGTTTGACACTGGTTAACATGTCGTACAACGTTTGATACACTTACATAAATGCACATGGAGACGTTTGAAAGCAACACCTACCAGCTGTCATGAAATATAAACGGGGAGTCAAATTGGCTCAGTCTTTATGAGAAAAACAACATCATAATACACGCAACATTCCAGAATTTTATATCGTCACACATAAATCACAACAATACTGCTAATATTCAATGTGTTGCCAGCCCATGAAGACGGCATAATCCCGCTTCCCGTCTTTTGGATCAGCCGTCTATTGGGAACACGACTGAAATGTTGCCTATTTAGGCAGTTCACTGTGTTTTGTAAGAGAGCCTCTATATGTCTCTAAATGCCCTCTGGTGTAAAGTGGATCTTTATCAAACGATTTCCTGAGGCCATTCTATACTCAGCTCAGCACCTTCAAACACTGACACAAGAGAGAGTGTGTCTGAATGTTTTTGCTGTGCACTCGTACCCTTGCGTAAACAGAGCAGTTTTAGAGAGCGAGGCCACACTGCGCTGACATCAGGAGCCATACTCACTAGAAACCTGCTTCATGGCATCACTGATCTGGTTCCTAAAGGGATCACCAATTGCTCCTACTATTCCACTTCACCTCTATCCAATTATGGCATATCTTTATTTTGCCCTAATGAATGACGATACAATTTGTACTGTTTTTGCATGAACTATCCGTTTAAGAGCACATGAGTCTTTAAAGGTTTAAAAATGAACTGTTGTGTTCTATTGAAGGCCGGGTTGAGTTTAATTTTCTAACAACCACTGATTCATAAGCATTTGCTTTATTAATTAAAAAAATAATAATTTCCCCTTCATAAACCATCTGCCAGTTCACCACTGATCCTCTGTAATTATTTAAGACAGATCCCGAATCAGATTATGACACGTATGAGTATTTCATAAACCTGTTATGCATGGTATACTGCAATCCATTTATTTGTAAACAGGTAGAGTTTGCAAGTAAGAGCATCTGGACCTGGTTATCCAATCACTGAAGACGTCACTCATTCATCAGCTGACCACGTCCAGATAATCTGGAATAAGTTTCCACCTTCTTCTACATAAATAAACTGTGAAAATGCGCTGGTTCATATGCACAAACACTGTCAGACGAGCCTGAAGTCAGCTGTGTTTTCTGAGTCAGTGAGTCGGCTGCAGAGATGAAGCTGAGGATGCTGACTCGCCTTCACAGAGAAATGCACCTTACATATGGATTACATAATCAAAGAGTATTTGCTTTAGATTTGAAATGGTTCTATTAAAAAAGTAGACATTTCAAGTTTCTATAGAAAGATTTCTCATGTTTGTGAGGCAAGTAGCCTATACAGCAGGTAGTCAACCAATATGTCTATTACCGCCGCAAGGCCACAAATAAAACCCAGTCAGATGTGAAACTCATTTGTGAAATCCCCACCCGGGGCACAAAGGGATGGATGACAGCATTGCTCAATAAAACTGGAATTGTGATATTTTCAAGTGCAAATAAAGATTGATTGATTTAGCTAAATCTTGGCCAAGTTTTACTTATTTTAATTAAATAATGGTAACGAAATTGTTAGGCGTTGGCTGAGTAATCAAGCGCTCGACAAAGGAGTAAAGTTCAAAAGGAGTTTTTTAATCATAAATCCAGGAGAATATCCACAAGTCCATAAACAAACAGTCACAAATGCTCAGCAACGTAAATCCAAATAATAGCAGACCATGAACTTAGGGAAACAGAGGACTTAAATACAGGGGAGAATGCAATCAGGGAGAAACAGAACAGGTGCGTGGAACTAATTAACAAATGAAAAACTATAGGAACAAACGAGGGAAAACAGGCAAACTGGAAATCAGAGAAACCAAAACACAGCAGAAAAGAAACGTGACAGAAATAATACAGTGCTCACGTTTTACTAAAATAAAGGAAAGGATTAATAAACTCATTTGCCGAGATAATCCATCCACCTCACAGGTGTGGCATATCAAGATGCTGATTAGACAGGATTATTATTGCACAGGTGTGCCTTAGGCTGGCCACAATAAAAGGACACTCTAAAATGTGCAGTTTTACTT
>NW_015505299.1:1452102-1456003 GCF_001515645.1 Sinocyclocheilus grahami | reverse complement strand
TGTTAGAACGAGGCGTTTTAGGTAGGAGTGGCTGACTCTTAACTTTTATAAAGAATATCGCTTTGGATTTGAGACTTTAGTCTTTGCAACTTTAGGGATCTCATCTATTCACGAACAGCTTGTAACATTCCAAAGATAAAGGAAAACTTGAAATCGCATCATATGACCCCCTTTAAGGAATGTGAAAATACTGACATTCATATAAATCCATTTATTGAACAGCACTTTTATTGCTCCGATGCAAAGTAAACCACAATTTCTTTATTTTAAGATAATATAACATGATTCATATTATATAAATAATACTGCACACCTGTTAAATGTGTAAAAATCTAAGATACGGTATGTGTAGCATAGAGTAAATTTAAGCACAGGTATGTGATCTAAACGTACTAGATTTGCTTCTGTGAATATTAATTATTTGAACTACAGAGTTTTTCTTTGATTTTCTGTCCTGTTTGTTTTCTTTATTGTCCAAAAGCACGGTTTGTTGATATTGTGAGTGTACACAAATAAAAGTAGACCCTTGACAGTTTCAAATGATGCATTACTCTTATCTGTATAAGTAAAAATGATGGCGCATTTTGTTTCCAGTGTTATCAGGAAAAAAGATAACGGTATGTGTAGCATAGAGTAAATTTAAGCACAGGTATGTGATCTAAACGTACTAGATTTGCTTCTGTGAATATTAATTATTTGAACTACAGAGTTTTTCTTTGATTTTCTGTCCTGTTTGTTTTCTTTATTGTCCAAAAGCACGGTTTGTTGATATTGTGAGTGTACACAAATAAAAGTAGACCCTTGACAGTTTCAAATGATGCATTACTCTTATCTGTATAAGTAAAAATGATGGCGCATTTTGTTTCCAGTGTTATCAGGAAAAAATTCCAGTGATGTCCTCCATGTCATGCAATAAATGCGCTAATAACTTCCACACTCCATACTTGATAAGAGCCTAATAGCACACATTTATCTAGGTTAATGTTAGAGCGAGTGGCCATGAAAAGGTGCTACTGCTTACATGTTTCAATGATAAGCCATATTTGAGATTGTTGAATGACAGTCGAATATTCGGATTTTCTGCCCAATATACTGCCTCAAGGACCAGCCATTAACGATCTGTCCGCCACAGACATAGACCTTTTTTTTCTGTGACTAACCGACTATTTAAATTTTAGTTGACTAAGCCTCTTCTAGTCGACTATTATGGGGGAAGTCCTAATTGCAACATTCATAATAATTTTAGTTTAATTGTGCAAGGGCATTTTTTGACCCTGTATCTTGAATTTGCAGGGCGTTTTGTTCACTTTGGTGGCATTTTCGCCCCAATCACCCATTAATCTTCACCCCTGCCTATGAGGCTGACTAATAACTCCAGCAAAAGTCTGTGTAGGCAGCAGAAGTGCTTGAACAGAGCTAACGATGAGTACATCTTTCTTTAATCAGCTCTAAACACACAACACGAGCTGAAAGACAGGGCGAGCGGCCCATACTAATTACTCAAGATGTGCAAAAACACCCTTTTGCATCGTGAACACATACAAACACAAACAGCACGCTCCATACACATTTACATGGCGCTTCAAACACTGCGCAGCCAACAGCCCATGTGCAATGCATTTTCCCCAAATTAGGATCAGACACCATTCCTGCCCGCACCTCAGCCCTCACAGGCCGTCTCACTCTCTCCGTCGCTCTGCTCTCTGCGTTTGTGGCTCTTTAATGTGTGCTGGGAGGGCCCATTAACATCACCGCAAAATATTCACTGTGAGGAGAATAAATAAGCACCAACAAGGGAAGATCAAAGCTGTTATTATGAGCTGTTGGGCTCTGGAATCGAAAAGCAAGCCCAAACCAAACTCACCACAACAACAATAACAAGGCCGTAACGTATCATCTCACTGGGTGTCTCCTGCGTCTGCTGTGTCACTTGACAGCTTTGCATCACTGCAGAAATGAATCGTATTCCTGCTGGTTTTGGGTGTCTTTGCATAAACAATATAACAGAGGGTGAAGCGGCTCGCACGAACTCACTGGTGAAATATAACTTCACTCCTAAGCTCAAGTTAGAGACAATTTACACATGCTCACACTCCACGGAAACTCAGAGACTTTCACCATTTTTTTTTTTTTTTACCTCAGTTAATGTTCCAATATTAAAGGAACAGTTCACCCAAAAATATGAAAATCACAGTGAAAATCCATATGCTGTTGTTGCTTTTCACAAAAAAAACTAAAAGACTAAATCTGAAGGATCTTCACACAGCTCTTTTCCATGTGACAAGAGTTCATAGTGATTACTATAAAAAAATTATAAAAATATAACTACCATAAAAGTAATGCATGCGACTTTGTGGATTTTTCTCTTCTTTTGAGCTTGTTGCAGTGCAATATAGGATTGTCTTATCCATGAAGAATACATGGGATCCTGCTCTGCTTTGATCAAAACAGGGTGGAAGCATCTATGTGCACATCTTAAAATGACGACTTACACAGCTGACTAGGTTTTGGAACAAAGTCTTTGAAAAACAAATATCTTGGTCATTACTGTAATTGCAGGGGGAAAAAAAATTTAGTGGTTCTGCGGTCACATGGATAAATTCAGGATATCAAAATTCAAGGAAAACAAGCAAAATAGGGTTAAGAATTGACAGGGTTTCAAAAATACAGGAACCGAATGATCTTCTAGACGTCCACTCAACGGTTCTTGAGCATTTGCATTCTTCTGTCGATGTGGACGAAGTACCTTACTGAAAAACTCTGATAGTGACTTATGCACCGCTACTGAATCTACAGCACCACGACTACAGAAAGCATGTTTCATCTGAGTCTGACATTTACTGCTCACAATAAAAAAATAAATAAAATGTTTTTTTTTCCAATCTTCACCAAAATTGGCTCAGATCATCTTCAGACCAAGCCTCACGAATGTATAGCTATAATGCTTCAGTGGGATTTTCTGATGAAGTAATATGCTTCAAGTACTCATTTCAGTAAATGTTTTTATATGATTTAATGATTTAAAGGAGCACTCTGTGTAGGTTTCACTGGCTCTGCTCACACATGAAAACAATAAAGTACTCTGTTGAAGAAGAAGAAAAAAAAAAAAAACATCTTTCACCAGACGGCCCGTTAAACACCAGCTTGGTCAGGCTGCGGGAGACCAGCTTAATCCATCTAAGAGAGCTTGCTGTAGTCAAGTACATGCAGACCAACCAATGCTCTTCTAAACTCGTGACCACACAAATCTATGCAGCTCTAGAAAGCATGTGCCACTAGAGTGAAACCGCTGCTCACAGCTCTATTTAAAAATGATGATCATAAACAGGCATCCAAACATCAAATGCAGTACTTTATGTTACAAACCATCTCCAGTTCTTCATACAAAATTGAAATTATACCACACAAACTCGAGTATTGTAAGTCTTTGCTCTACCGTTATCAATGTTTTGCTTGGAAAAGAAAAACAATTGGTTTGTCTGAAGTCTGTTGTGACTGGATATTAGTTTATATACAGTATGTCTATATGATTCACAACATAATGAAATCTCCTTTTAAGGTTCACGGGGGCTCCTAAGGGAGTGTGAATCTGTACAGGCCTCACGATTTGATTCAATTATGATTCAATTACAAAACGATCCACACTGCATCTTGTCCACATTATCGGTTAGTGTTGTTGATACCAACATTTCTGATGAATGCGATGCAAAATGCAATAATTCTCGGTACTAATTACAATAGCAAAGATGAAAAAATGGAAGTTAAACACTTATTTCTAGCTGGTAAACGACATTAAATCTTTATTTTACAATTTACTTAAAATAATTATTTTTTTAAACAATATTTTTAAAATTAAAAAAATTAAATAACAAAATAATTTAAAATAAAATAATTATTTAAA
>NW_015505299.1:1448924-1450837 GCF_001515645.1 Sinocyclocheilus grahami | reverse complement strand
AAAATTTCAGCAACTGAACATATTTCCTCCAAATTAATTTTAGACCAAATCAGTTTTGGAGGACCAAAATTTTTGGTGACATTTAATTAGCGTTTCTCTTATGACGCATTTTGGATATGTTATTAGCTATGTTTCCACCCAAAGATGCAAATTTAACTTGTGCATAAATGAGAACATATGTGAATAAAGCATCGTATTCTATTTCATGTGTTCAATAGAATCAAATCGTCACTTCTTGGGAAAGAGGTGCAAAGTATTAATAATAGAAAATGAAAGTTGCTGCAACCGGGGAAGCCTGTGGCTCTTTTTTCCTACATAATAAATGACTTGCACTAGACGAAACACGATAACACTGTCACGTTATCATTGGTAAGATTGGTGCTCTGGTTAGTCCAATTATTCAATCACTTGTTCTGCTGAGGCAAAGTCACACAAGTTTTTTGATGAACATTGAGGAATTTATTCGGTAAATGTGTTTCTATCAGTTTATTTGCATGTCTTCTTAACAGATAAAAAAAAGCACATTTTCATAATTGATGCGCATCTTGGCATTTCCATCCAGTGTTTTTTAATGCGATATCCCAAAATTTGCATTAAAATAGATGGATGGAAACACAGCTAGTGTTTATTTTGTTCAAACAACGTGGATAAACTACATGTCAGCTGTGTGGATGTTAACGTTGGGTTAATAATGTTGATTTCTGGATTTTAATCAATCTTCATTTTCATGAATCAAGATCTTCTAGTCCACGCTCTTTTCAGTTAACGCGTGAACAAAATAACTAAACATTTTTGCAGTGTGACTCCCATCCAATAATCGCAATAAGCTTTGCGCTGTTACTTGTGATATGAAACAAAGTCTCAGCTTTCAAATTCTGTTATAACAAAATTCAAACAATAGCTAAATGTGTCGTGACAGACTGCTGTAGCCTCAGTTCAAGCGGCACGTGAACCGATCATTTCTTCATCTTTACTACTAGTTATAGCACAAAATAATCATGAATGAACATCAGAAGAAACAGAACAACTTCTAAATCACGTCTCATGTAATAGATCAGTCAGTGCTTCAGTAAATCAGCTTGTGATCAATAATGTCACACAACATCTCATTTATCTCAGGAAAGACAATGTCCATAAACTCGTTAGAAACTCAGCTAGAAAAATAACTCCAAAGAGCATTTTGCAATATATTACATATCCATTATCTTTATAATTAACCTGATGGTGATGTCTCATTTAATGCATCTTTGAAAAAATCACAGCCACTGTTTAAATATGTATATTTCAACAATGAACTGAAGTAAAAACAACTATATATAATTAAAATCTGATATAAAAACTGCAAATTAAATGCTTATATTCAAGTCTGTTTTTATTTCAGTGTTGATTATTAAATAAATGTTATTTTCAGTTTCCGTTTTCAGCTAAATTAAAAGTTAGTTTTTTTTGGCATGACTAACATCCAATATATTTCAGTAAGATATAGAAATTATACTAATATTTTTAGCTAAAGCAGGATGTGTGTTTAGGAGCAGGACTGATTTTACCATATTAAACAGGCCCAGTGTATTCACAGTACGAGCACTTTATGTGTATCACACTGTATCCATCACATGCCACTGATGCACCTGCATGGGTGGCTCATATTCAGTCACGTGACACAGTGAAGTGAACCTGGCCTGGCCCTGCCTTCTTCCAGTATCCCATCATTCACCGTGAGATGAGGGCATAGACCGGGTGCAGGGTGAAGATATCCTTTTCATGCAGGTGATTGTCCGATAACAGAGCAGTCCACAGGGACTGTGTTATCACAGCCTAAACAAGCAACACCTCCTGAGGAAATATTATGTCTACAAACATGCTACAATGGAATGACAGAATACTGGAGCGCAGAAAGAGAAGGATGAAAAATT
>NW_015505299.1:1440376-1448914 GCF_001515645.1 Sinocyclocheilus grahami | reverse complement strand
GTTCCAATATTAAAGGAACAGTTCACCCAAAAATATGAAAATCACGGTGAAAATCCATATGCTGTTGTTGCTTTTCACAAAAACAACTAAAAAACTAAATCTGAAGGATCTTCACACAGCTCTTTTCCATGTGACAAGAGTTCATAGTGATTACTATAAAAAAAATGCGACTTTGTGGATTTTTCTCTTCTTTTGAGCTTGTTGCAGTGCAATATAGGATTGTCTTATCCATGAAGAATACATGGGATCCTGCTCTGCTTTGATCAAAACAGGGTGGAAGCATCTATGAGCACATCTTAAAATGACGACTTAGACAGCTGACTAGGTTTTGGAACAAAGTCTTTGAAAAACAAATATCTTGGTCATTACTGTAATTGCAGGGGGGAAAAAAATTTAGTGGTTCTGCGGTCACATGGATAAATTCAGGATATCAAAATTCAAGGAAAACAAGCAAAATAGGGTTAAGAATTGACAGGGTTTCAAAAATACAGGAACCGAATGATCTTCTAGACGTCCACTCAACGGTTCTTGAGCATTTGCATTCTTCTGTCGATGTGGACGAAGTACCTTACTGAAAAACTCTGATAGTGACGTATGCACCGCTACTGAATCTACAGCACCACGACTACAGAAAGCATGTTTCATCTGAGTCTGACATTTACTGCTCACAATAAAAAAATAAATAAAATGTTTTTTTTTTCAATCTTCACCAAAATTGGCTCAGATCATCTTCAGACCAAGCCTCACGAATGTATAGCTATAATGCTTCAGTGGGATTTTCTGATGAAGTAATATGCTTCAAGTACTCATTTCAGTAAATGTTTTTATATGATTTAATGATTTAAAGGAGCACTCTGTGTAGGTTTCACTGGCTCTGCTTCAGAAGATCAAACATGAGTGCTTGACGTTCTAGAGCCAGTGAGCTTGGTAATTTACAATAGAGCTTATATTTAATGTGCTCTACATGTGTGCATTAATCAATGTTGATATGTGAATAAAAGCTTAAATTAAATATGTTCATCACACAAAGAAATCGTTATGATCCTTATTGAAAACAATAAGGATCATAACGATTTCTTTGTGTGATGAACAGATTTAATTGTGATCAAGAAGAACATTCAATCTGTGCCACCATCTTTACCAAATGGAACTGCAAAAACAATGATCGTTAAAGTTTCCTGAACATCAGCCTGTCTGCCATTGTTCAAAATGAACAAAACGGAAAAAAAGATGAAAACAACATAAACTAAGAAATATCTTAATTTCAGCTCTTTTTTCTAGATGACTAATCCAATGTATTAAAAGTAAATAAGAGTCACCGATCATGAGAAATGTTGTAATCTTGCTTCCATTGAAGCTCAATGACCTTTAGAACTAAACAAACCCAAATACTGGGACTTTGTTAAATTCATAATTTTTCTAACTGTTATGCTGATTATGCATGTTATTAAATAAAGGATATATTTTGGAGAAATGTAGCATTCCATCACTTGCTCACCAAGTGACGGATTTGTTTCTTACAAACACGCAGCTTTTGTCTTCTCCAGATGTTAACTGATGGACTGGAGTGCTGTGGATTATTGTGATGTTTTTATCAGCTGTTTGGACTCTCATTCTGACGGCACCCATTCACTTGCAGCGAGACACTGATGCAATGCTACATTTCTACAAACCTGATGAAGAAACAAACTCATCTACATCTAGGATGGCCTGAGGGTGAGCACATTTACAGCTCATTTTCATTTTTGGGTCAACTAATCATTTAAGTGGATTCATTAGAAATTAAATTGATTTATTTCTGTTTAAATCGGTCATATTGTTAAATAATCTCTTTGTAAAGAATGGTACAGTGAACACTGAACGAGGCGCTGGAGGGATTGTTGCTGTTTAAGTGGCCCATAAAAATGCTCTAAATGTTTTGCTCAATAAGAACAAAAAACATAAACCATGCATTATTTTGCAATTCAGAAAGACGTTTCCCTCTTGGCAAGTGTTCATTTTGGACCAGGATTTAAAGTTTTGACAGAAGTAAAATTCTTGCTTTGTTACGTCACATGACACACATTTGTGTTCACCTTTGGGAGGGTGATTTGGCACACAAGTGCCAACTATAGAAGCATAAACATGTCTGTTTTGTTTTTTTAATTCAATAAACCAATATGCTAATTAACTAACATAAATCAGAGCACTGATGAAACGAATACGTCAATGATTACTCTGGAGGATAATGTGTTTGACCTCATGCAGGTAGTTAACACCCCATAACAGCTCAGAATGAGAAACATTTGGACTGTAAACGGGCATCTCTGCAGTTCTGCTCTGGCAGCAGATTTTGTTCTGTTTTCACCTCCATAAACAGTCTATCATACAGTAAAGTCTGCATTCTTCTGGTTAAACACACTGCAGAAGACTGTTACAGGATGCAACACAGAGAAAATAAACTTTATATATTGTAAACCCGCCTTTACTTTTGGGTTACAATGGTCCCACAATAAAATAATGTATGTTTAGGGATGCTCAATGTATCAGTGACCAATGACCATGTCGATTTAGCTGATCATGAGAAAATAAACTTTATATATTGTAAACCCGCCTTTACTTTTGGGTTACAATGGTCCCACAATAAAATAATGTAGCTTAATGTATGTTTAGGGATGCTCAATGTATCAGTGACCAATGACCATGTCGATTTAGCTGATCACTGCAGAGCTCATTTTTACCAATTCAAAAAACATTATTTTTTTATATAGTAATGTTTTGATGCCTAATTTCACTTGTTTTGTTTGTTTGTTTTTAAAACATGAAAAACAGCACAGATATATAAGATCATATCTCATGTCTGTAGCGTCTGGACCAATCAAACACACAATTTGTCATTTGATTTAACAAATCAGTTATTCATTAGATTAACAAATCGTCACAGTCCCCTCACCCAATAAACTGGGTGCCAGGATGTCTGCAACGACACCAGGCCCCCCTGGTCCCCATGGCAACTAATGCTGATATCACTGGTTTTATGACCCACAGGAATGTGAGTAGGGAAAATCATTACCTTTTTATAGGAAGAGAGACAATGCACAGTAGAAATTGACTTTTCTCTAATTAATCCATAGGAAAACCTTTCTTTGAATGAACACACATATCTTTCGAGTCACCGTGTATGTTGTCTTTGAGATTTTATACTGTTTTATGCAGGCTTATGATGGAAACACTCATTCCTGTCATCTTACCTATATGTAATCCTACCATGTTTAGTGTCTATGAATTCGCCTTCTGATGATCTAAACGAGTGTATATTATATGTTGGTACATAGGCAATATATTAGTGTCCTGAGAATCTTTAGTAATTTCGATTCAAGTTCCATATGCAAATTACCATGCTTCTACACAAAGAGTCATAAAACTCCCGGGTATTTCCAAACTCCCGGGATTTCCGTCTTTCTCATTGGACAAGCCCTTTTGAGAGGCGTGAATCTTCGCAGACTTTAAAGGCCTCACATTCAGTGACCCGCCCAGAGTCGGTGGTTCGGTTGAATTCTGAAAAGAGATCTAAATATTTATAATTAATTATAACTAGTTATGATTAATTATTCATATTTCCCCATGAGCTGATTCGCAACATGTCTTACCAAAGCAGTTGCAGTGATGAGGGACCAACATCTTGCAGGCTGTGGCGATGTGGATCTCAGCGCTCAGAACAGCTTTAATGATCAGATCCTCAATCTGGCCCATGAGCACTGACAAACACGGAGAAACGATCCCATCGGCTGATCATTCCAGCTTGATAAAGGTTTATTTATATTCATTCTAAACAGCAATAGTCTTTTTTATCATGCAAAACACAACCACTTGCAAAAGCAAGAAATTTGAAATTTAGTTGCTCCTCCCATTATTTCCATCACCAGGTTTGCAACCAAACTAAATGTTTTGCACTCAAATGCAAAGTTTCTCAGGGGAATGCAAAACTTTTATAAAAGCATAAAGTTCTTGTGAATGAACGCATAAGCATTGTAATGTAATTTTTCCTCCCATCTCATTTTATTTCCATCACTAGTTTTTAATTGTTTCACAACATTTTGCAAGAATGCAACTATTTTGAGAGCAAACACAATGTTTCTTGGGGGCAAGCAAAAGAAAGCGCAAAAGGTTTTGTAAGCAAAGATCAAACTTTGCAAGAGAACGCAAAGTTTCCAGGTGGAACAAAACATTTTTGAGAGAAAAAAAGTTTCGTAAGTGAGCACATAATCAATAAAATATCATTTTCTTCACATCTTATATTATTTCCATCAGTTTTGCAAGCAAATGCAAAGCTTTTTCAAGAGCATGCAGCAAACAGTGTTTCTTGGGGGCATGCAAAAAGAACGCAAAAAGATTTGTGTGTAAAGTTTATACATTGCAAGAGAATGCTTAACGCTTTGAAAGCAAACGCAAAGTTTCTCAGGGGAACACACAACTTTTCTGAGGGAATTAAAAGCTTTGCAGGTGAATGCATGGTATTATTTTTCCTCCCATCTCATATCTCAACCGTGTGCAGAATCCATACATAGGCCTGTCACAATAACAACTTTTTGTTGTGCGATATATTGCCCCAGAAATAATTGCGATAAACGATATTATTGTCATTTTAAGACCATTTTATGCCACTGAATATATAATCATAATGTAACCGCATAATAATGCAAGAAGGCCTACAACACACTTCCAAATGACAACAAACATTTAATTTTTAAGAATATTTAGATTATGGAAATTGAGTATCAAAATATTAGATACCTTATAAAAACCTGAATAAATAGCAAATAAACGTTCTCTAACAAAAAGTGCAAAATAGAAAAAAAGAAAAATGCACAAAGAACTTGTATGGAGATTTTTCCATCTACAGATTTTTCCCTGACCTTCTTTTCTCTGTAAATGAAGGGTGCACACTATTGCTGAAAAACAATCACTGCTCAGCACTCAGATGTCTGTATGCACAAAGGCACACATCCCTAAACAAGGCCATATCTGCAGATGAAACTTTTTAGAAGCATTTTTTTAAATTTGAACGAGCACCTCATGACTACACCACGTTATTTACAAGAAGCTGAAAAAGACACAGGCACAAGTGGAATGTACAAAACATGGTGACATTAATTTAAGTAAATATAATGGGCGATATATTGCGTCACCAGGTAATGTACATATATTGCACGATCAGTCGATATATTGATTATTGCGACAGGCCTATCCATACAGAAGACCAAGTGTTCGAGTTGTATGAGCTTTTATGTTTTTTTGTTTTGACTTTTTTGGAGGACACAGGTCACGGTCCACGATCAGTAAATGGAAAAGGAGTAGTGGATGACCAGTATGACACCTCAGTGGCCAGTGGTGGATCTACAGTACAGTTTAATAGGAAATGCTGCTGATGTAATCTGTAATCTGCAGCTGTTGTTCATCAGGAGTAACAAGCGTGTCAATCTACAAATGACTCTGTAGTGCTTTGTGCTTGAGAATATCTGCAGATTAGTGGTTATGAATGTCAAACGTCACGGAGTGCTAAACATGAAAGTATATGATTGCATAAGCTCTACTCACATGTGGTGTCTTTGCCTTCTTGCCTCAAGTATCTCAGGCATTGCGCTCATGCTCCATTTGTTCCCATAATCCTCTACTTCAGGGTCATCGCAGCTGAAAGGAAGAGAAACCCTGACTGTCAGCGCTGCCAAAACAATGCTGAGAAATGGGCACAACGTAACAATGTTGACATGATAAGCAAACAGGAGGATTAGCTGGTATTTGAGATCACATTCCCGAGCCGTGTTGGAGTGATGAACAATGAGAAGTGATTGTTGAACTATTATTTCTGACAGCTTAGATCTGTTCTCATTACCGTAACACGCATAATGCTTTATGGCATGAGCTGCCACAAGACAAACACAAGCTAATCTAATATCACCAGGCATTCATAAAGAGCTATTAAGGATTATTGCTACAGAACCTTGCGCAGATTCAGATGGAACGACGTTTCGCACATTTCCTGTGTTAGTATTGGTGGAAATTGTGCTTAATAGGCTTAATCATGGTTAAATGAGTCTATGATTGCAATAATGATCTGCTGATTGTACCTCTCCTGTTCTTACTGACTATCTGTCCAGCAACGCTTCAGGAAAGACATTTTAATTCAAAAAAATGAATAAAATGTTTGCTAAAAATAAAAACTAATTAATTTACCGCTTCCAAACTGTACCAAGGAGATTTTGATGATTTATGATCAATATATTACATTTTATCACATTTTGAAATCTGATATCTCCTGTTCTTACTGACTATCTGTCCAGCAACGCTTCAGGAAAGACATTTTAATTTAAAAAAATGAATAAAATGTTTGTTAAAAATAAAAACTCTCTCATCAACAAATGCTGCATTTACTGCTTCCAAGCTGTACCAAGGAGATTGATGATTTATGATCAATATATTACATTTTATCACATTTTGAAATCTGATATACTGTATCATCCCATCCCTATAAGATGACATCTCAAATCTATCTATCTTTTAAACTTAAAATGCTTTTTAATTTTGAAACTTTTAAACGAGGCTTCATCAAGTAAACACTCAAAGTTTGTCCTGACAAACTGTGCTTTTCTAGTTAAAAAATTGATTTTCTTTTTCTTTTAATTAATTAAATTCTGCATTCTTTTTTGCTACCTCAATTCAAATAAAACAGTTGAACTGGAATTTAAAAGGTCTTTTCATGTTTAATTGACGACTTATGTATTTGAATTACATATACAATTTTCATCCACTTGGATTATACAGTTTAACATAAACTAATAAACTTAATGTGATGCATATTTGTCAGTCGTTCATAAATTAAACAGGTCAGATTTCTGAAACAGTACTAATAAACTGAACGCGTTTTAAATACACAATAACCAGGTGTATACATTTATCATCGATAAATCCAATTTCAGTTATTTCAGTTCAGTCTCATACATTTTAATATTGAATATTGCTTGTTCCACAGCTAGCCATATTTTAGCCATGTTTATACTTTTTAAGTGAATAAATCTAATTGCTTTCACAATGAACAGATTTCCGCTGATTGATCTGAACAACTGCATTTTTTGAAAATATGTTTGTTTAAATAAATTAAAATGCAAATAGCTATTAATAAACTATGCAATGAGTAAATTATGACAAATAAGCTTGAAGGTAGGGCTGGGCAGTATATTGAGTTTGTACAATATATCGATATAGTTTTATAAATGATTAGTGGCCGACTGATGGGATTTTTAATGGCCGATGCCGATACTGAGAAATCAATCTGCTGATCTGCTGATTGTACCTCTCCTGTTCTTACTGACTATCTGTCCAGCAACGCTTCAGGAAAGACATTTTAATTCAAAAAAATGAATAAAATGTTTGCTAAAAATAAAAACTAATTAATTTACCGCTTCCAAACTGTACCAAGGAGATTTTGATGATTTATGATCAATATATTACATTTTATCACATTTTGAAATCTGATATATCATCCCATCCCTATAAGATGACATCTCAAATCTATCTATCTTTTAAACTTAAAATGCTTTTTAATTTTGAAACTTTTAAACGAGGCTTCATCAAGTAAACACTCAAAGTTTGTCCTGACAAACTGTGCTTTTCTAGTTAAAAAATTGATTTTCTTTTTATTTTAATTAATTAAATTCTGCATTCTTTTTTGCTACCTCAATTCAAATAAAACAGTTGAACTGGAATTTAAAAGGTCTTTTCATGTTTAATTGACGACTTATGTATTTGAATTACATATACAATTTTCATCCACTTGGATTATACAGTTTAACATAAACTAATAAACTTAATGTGACGCATATTTGTCAGTCGTTCATAAATTAAACAGGTCAGATTTCTGAAACAGTACTAATAAACTGAACGCGTTTTAAATACACAATAACCAGGTGTATATATTTATCATCAATAAATCCAATTTCAGTTATTTCAGTTCAGTCTCATACATTTTAATATTGAATATTGCTTGTTCCACAGCTAGCCATATTTTAGCCATGTTTATGCTTTTTAAGTGAATAAATCTAATTGCTTTCACAATGAACAGATTTCCGCTGATTGATCTGAACAACTGCATTTTTTGAAAATATGTTTGTTTAAATAAATTCAAATGCAAATAGCTATTAATAAACTATGCAATGAGTAAATGATGACAAATAAGCTTGAAGGTAGGGCTGGGCAGTATATTGAGTTTGTACAATATATCGATATAGTTTTATAAATGATTAGTGGCCGACTGATGGGATTTTTAATGGCCGATGCCGATACTGAGAAATCAATCTGGCCGATATAATACATGTAATTACAGTAAATGAGAGACATGCAGAAAATGGATGAAACTAAAAGAACATTTATTATGCATAAATATTTATTAAAACCTAAATTAAAAAAATGTAAACAATTGAGGTAACAATTAGTGCAGCCTTTCCTTTTCTTTTGCTGAAAAATCTACAAAAAATAAAAAAATAAATACATAATAAAAAAAAA
>NW_015505299.1:1430225-1440078 GCF_001515645.1 Sinocyclocheilus grahami | reverse complement strand
ATATATATATATATATATATATATATATATATATATATATATATATATATATATATATTTATAAAACATAAACAATTAAAATGTAAACAACAGAGGTAACACTTAAATGACCAAGGTTTAGTGCAGCCTTTCTAACATTCATAATTAATGAACAAATTAATATTAATAAATTAGTCAAAAATAGTATGTGTAATTCCATGTATTTTATGTACAATACATATATAGTTTACCGAGCAACAGGTTGTTTTAATTATAGTATGGGATAGTTGGTTAATAATAAAGATATATGTCTCTGATCTGTTTGGTTTTGCTTGTCTGTTTCATTTTAAAAATAATACAAGCCTGAAGGCTTGATTATCAGCATATAGCAGCATTATATAAGACCGGAACATATGAAAAGGTACTACACGTGAGTGCAGCCTTTCTAACATTCATAATTAATGAACAAATTAATATTAATACATTAGTCAAAAATAGTATGTGTAATTCCATGTACATTACGCCAATCATGGGCAATGATAAATGCACGATATGGTGTCATAATCCGTTTTGGAAAACACGGAAAGACCGATGCCGATACTTAAAAAATCCCAAATATCGGCCGATATATCGGCTGCAGCGATATATCGGTCGACCACTATAAATGATATGGAATGAAGCAATATCGTTTAAATCGATATACAGTAGTTTAATACGAGTGCATCTGAAAAATAGTGGAGGACAGAAAGTGCATCATCCAGTTTGTCCTAAACATGGGACATGCTTTATATTAAGGGCTTTAAAATAACTGGTAAGATAAAGAGCTATAGTTAACACGTATAGTTTAAAGAGGTTGTTAGTCTGTGCTTTTGCTATTTATTTACTTTCATTTTTAGTTTAGTGAATTTAACTTCTGCTTTAAAAAGCATTATTTTTAGATTGTAATGTAATTTACAATGTGAGAATGTAATGTGATTTTAACCCTTTTTTGCTCATAATATATAGCATAGCCTTCACGGTTACATTCACTATATTTGTTTTCATTGTCTTTAATAGAAACATTGTTTCATTAGACAACATTGGGCAGGATATTTACCCTGTTTACACCCTTTACAATACATTTTCACAACACAGCACAGCCTCTATTTTTCATACCGCCTTACAATCCGTCAGTGCTGATATGCACACAGGACAGGGTGTGCTGTTCAAATTATGGCAATAAAATACCAGCAGACCTATTTGGCACATAAATGTTGTGCTTAATACTAAGACTATAAAAGTCGAAATATCAAACCCCGAGAGAGCTCACTTGACGTAGTCGCTGCTCTTCTTGTTGACACTGTAGTTGGTCAGATGCATGAACTGGTTCTTGATGTTTGCCGTGGCGTGGTCATACTTCACTGTGGCAAACCTACAACACACACAAGCAAGAAGGAAAACTGAGCTTAATAGCGATTATGACATTCAACTGACCTGCTGAAAAGAATAAATAGGTACAGCACCAAAGCAAGCAGCCTTGTGTTAATACGGGACGACCTTAAACTTCAGCCACAAATCTATCTAATATTAATGTGACATATAAACAGAGAGGTTTTGCAACAGCCATCCAACTACAACTAGCAAATCACACAACTACAACACCAGCGCTGTGATGGGATGACGTATTTTTGAAGGCCAAAACCCGGAAACAAACATTTGTGACCCTGGAGAACAAAACCAGTCATAAGGGTCAATTTTTCGAAATTGAGATTTATACATCATCTGAAAGCTGAATAAATAAGCTTTCCATTGACGTATGGTTTGTTAGGATAGGAATGAAGTTCTTAGCAATGCATATTACTAATAAAAAAATCAAGTTTTAATATATTTACAGTAGAAAATTTACAAAATATCTTCATGGAACATGATCTTTACTTAATATCCTAATGATTTTTGGCATAAAAGAAAAATCAATAATTTTGACCCATACCACAATACATTTATTGTTGGCTATTGCTACAAATATCCCCCAGCGACTTAACACTGCTTTTGTGCTGCAGGGTCACATATTAGCAGTTTTATCGTCCTGAAGTCAGTGAGTTTTTTTGGTTAAATGCCTGAAATATAAACAAGCTCAAGGTATTTTTACGTTTAATTCTACAACATAAAATACAGTAATACCCCCTTGTGATTTTTTTAAGGAGTAGTCTTGTAAAACCAGAAGCTGTGTGTTTGTAAGAAACAAATCCATTATTAAGATGTTTTTAAATTCAAACCGTCGCTTACGGCTAAAATCCGAGTCCATAATCCATAATAACTAGTGCTGTCAATCGATTAAAAACATTTCTGAAATTAATCCTACCTAACAAGTTTTTAAACATACTTTTATATTGCAGTAATTTCACATTCAATCTTCAAATTAATGTACAAACACCATAAAGACATTATATTTTTAAATATTTGTTTAATGGCATTTTTTTATGAATGAAGGCCAGTATCAATGATACTAATTCTGATTTCTCTATAAAATTGCCCCCCCACCCACCCCCCATATTTAACCATTGACTAGCCATTCAACATTACAGTATAACTGAGAGCTATCAATTTTAACATTTATTAGACTTTAAAAAATTACTTCAGAAAAATACAGAAATTGAAATGATCAAACACTAATAGACTAATAGACATCACAGCAGCTGGTTATTAGGTTATTTTGGCTGCTATTACTTTAAGAGCTGCCGCTGCTGAACGTGACGCGGATCTGACACGCATCAGATTTTCTCTCAACTCTTTTTACCTTTTCTGACCCACTTCAGGTCTTAAAGTCTCTATTAATGAGCTGACGAGCTGAATCGGGAGTGATAGATGAGTGAGACAGTGCTGGGCTGCTCCAGGACAGTTTTGAAAACCATTTCAGAGACATGTTCTTAAATGTGACTCGTATAAAATTGTCATTTTGGTAACTTCATGACTTAACTGACCACGACACTGCATGCACGTAGTTTATTCCGCGCTTTGATATGAAAGGATACAGGCTACAGTGCACGATAAAAAATTCTTCGCGATAATTTTGATACCACTAATAATAACGCTTCCTCCAGTGAAAAAGTGCATCTCCTGTTGTCTCTCACATTAAAATCCAGCCACATATTTGTTTAGAGCTGTTTAAACTGTGCTTGATCTGTGCAGATTTCTCTCCTGATTCACACCAGAACACTTTTTCACTGGAGGAAGCGTATTATGGATTATGGACTTGTATCTTAGCCGGGAGCAACAGTTTGAAGTTAAAAACGCCTTGATGACGGATTTGTTTCGAGGAAGCGCACAGCTTTTGTCTTCTCCAGATGTTAACTGATGGACTGGAGTGCTGTGGATTACTTGTGGATTATTGTGATGTTTTTATCAGCTGTTTGGACTCTCATTCTGACGGCACCCATTCACTTGCAGAGCATCCATTGCTGAGACACTGATGCAATGCTACATTTCTCCAAACCTGATGAAGACACAAACTGAACACTGAACAGATAAACTCATCTATCACTAGTCACTTTCACAGCCTTGTTGTGTTTATAGTCACGCTCTTGCAAACTATTCTAACTCAAACTTTCAGGGAAAATGTTTTGAAAGACTGAAAGGGTTGTTGGAGGCTTAATGGTGGTGACGATGAAGTCATGTGACCGTGGTGTAGTTGTTTATAGCCTGTGTTTAGCTCTTTACTTCTGGCGATTTAGGCTTCACACTTGTGTCTATTTAGGATGAACCAGACTTTTAAGAAACATACTTGTGCTGGTCATTTTCTGCAATAATCCACAAGCCAATATTGGGTTTTTGTCGAGGGAATCAGGGTGATGCTAACTTACAGGATGGCCTACAGAATACATCATCACTGCAGCGCTCTATACTGATGAAGTCATGAAGTCTAATCTGTTTGTTCTCCTCACAAACTGCACATTATGGTACGGTGACAATACTGCATAATCACAAACAGAGTTCTATAACCGTAATCTGAGTGATTTGTCCCAAAGCTCACAGTATTCCCAGAATGCACCGCCGCTGGGTTTGAGAGGAGTGGACGCCACATGTGGAGGAAGAGTTTCCTGGCACACAGAGAGCACCTGAATGCCTTCAAAGCTTCTGGGATCTCCAAGATAAAAGTTGAGTTGGGAAAAGTGCCAGGATGTACAGCCAGCAGTTCATAAGAGAGTGTGTCACTCTGTAAAGGCGGCGTCAGCGCCAAGCCTAATAGAGGTAGGCCAAGCGTTTTACACACACCAGACCACAGCGGCCCACAATACACCGGATTTGTTTGAGCTTCTCACTCACATGTCTGAGAAAGCGTTCTCCTCGCTGTGCCAAAAGCAGGACACCATGTGTATATCTAGATTGAATTCACAGGCGCTCAACGCAGGGTTACGGCTGTCGGAGCGATTGTGAGCAGTCAGAAATCTTTCCCACTACTATTCGTGGCATATGTAAAAATATCATAAAAAGGAGCCTCTTCAGATAGAAGACATTTAAAAATGATGTAAGCCTGAGAACATACTCACTTAAAATGTTTTTAAACTATCACATTTCCTTGGTGTTTCAAATATGCAAAAAAAAAAAAAAACACTACTTAAAAAAAAAAGAAAGAAAGAAAACTTTTGTCAGTGTCCTTCCAGCAATGAGACAATGGAAAGCTTTGTTTGAGGCCTAGATGAGCCGGTCCAACTTTACTGGAAACATTTCTGCTGCCATCTAGTGCCTGTGCTATTTCAGCGTCTTAAAGAAATATTTCTGGTTAAGTAGAAGTTGCAGATGCTGATATTTATATGATGGAATTCTGATGCTTGTGATGTAAATCAATGATATATTTATAACAGTAGAGCAGATGCTGACATAAAGTGATCTAAATATCAGTGGGGGCTCTATATCTGCAGTAATCTGTCTCAGTGAGATGAGAGTGAAATGCTCCAAACATATAATGCAGTGATTGAGAGCTGAAGAAATAAAGGCTCCTCAGAAGCCTAATGATCATATTTAATAAATTTGAACATGATTTTTCTTTTTAAAAAAACTAATAAAATGTCTGGATAATACATATTAGAATGACAGACATTCACATGACTCAGTTTCACAGTTTTCATTCCTTCTGTTTGTTCAAGCATGCATCTTTCTACGCAAGCAACGATATTTCTTATCAAATGTCTTAGATGTGCGACGGTTACTGTTAGATGGCGGGGGTTAATGAATGATGTAAATGAATTACCTGACCAGGCCCTCCTCATAGAGCTAGATCAGGTATGAGGTCACCAGCACATACAGACGCACGTCAAACTTAAAACCTGCAGATATGCAAAAGAAAACTCCATTTAAAATTATGCAGACCGCAGGGATTAAAGTGTTCTGACGCTACGATTTGCGTCAGTTCATAAAGACAGTCACTTGCTTCATTCCTGAATGATTCAGCCGTTCGAACGAATCAATTGAATGAATGATTCAGTGATAAAATCAGGGACTTGCCGCCACCTGCTGGCAGATTTAGTTTCATTTTTAGCGTATAATTTCAGTTATTTAAATCATTTAATATTTTTGTATTCCTTTTTACCTTTGTAATGGCATCATTTTCATCTGTCAAATTCAAAAATGTATGTTTATAAGCTTTGTAAAGTTTCTATTTAAAACAATATAAGTAGAATAAGACAAATAAGTTACCAATCATATGAAATTAGTATTAATAAATTAATTTGTACTACAGAGGTGGCACAGAAGAACACAAAAGTGGCTTGTAGGGACATTTTCAGATGTTTAATGAGGCTCAGAGGTAGCATGAGTGCAATTAAATTCATAAATTCATGTGGAGATTAATGTTTTAAATATAAAATTTTGAATACAGAAATATGATTTAAATAATTGAAATTATATGCTAAAAATTAAACTAAATCTGCCAGCAGGTGGCGGCAAGTCACTGATTTTATCACTGAGTCATTCATTCAATTGATTCGTTCGAACGGCTGAATCATTCAGGAATGAAGCATGTGACTCTCTTTATGAACTGACGGAAATCCGTCGTAGCGACGAAACACTTTAATCCCTGAGACTGTTGAATCTGCTGGTGTTAGTGTTGTAGACTCACCGTCAATCAGTAGAGGATTGCTGACCAGAATATTCTCGTCCAGTGGGATCTGACTCGGCTGAAACACCAAACTTGTGTTACGAAGCAGCACAGAACAAAACTGTCAAATTACAAAAACATGATAAACACTCTTTCAGATGCAATACAGACTCATATTCAGGTCAGGTGCCTACCTAGACAGCATTTTTGGCCATCAGAGGCACGTTGATGTGAACAGCTGAAAACCATGCTTAAAAATGCTCTCTGCTATGAACACAAATCAGCACATGATGCAGTTTACACTGGAAAAAATATTTTTGTTCAACTTAAACTAAAGCAACACAATTGCTGAACCTTTTCTCACAACCTAATTTCAGTGTTCAATCCACTTGGATATGTAATCTGAAGTTTATGTAATTAATTTGTGTAGGGACTACATAAATCATTTTTGTTGCATTAGCTGAAACTGCATGGGTGGATTTGTAGCTTCCTACATGATTCACATAAAACTGAACCAGGAGAGTAAATGTTGAAATTAAGTGTTTTATGCACTTTTGAGACAAACAGTTGTTAGTGTTTAATGTGCAGTTATGTTGGATATTTAGTGTTTGTGGTTATCATTGTGTAGCAGAGCTTGTGGTTAAGATGGTTATATGATGACTGTGGTGTTTGTTGCTTCATTTAATGAACAGAGACATGCTAAAAATATGTCTAAAATTAAGATGAATTAAAAACGTACCTTAAAAAAAAAAAAAAGAGTAAAATCAAAATGCATTTATTCACTTTGTTAATTTTTACATTACTTAGTAAAGTAACTTCAGTGGCTTTTACTTAATTCCATGTGTGAAATTGACTTGAGCGCAAAAACTTGCAAAAGACAAAGACTGTCTTTCCACTTCAAATTTCATGTTTATTTCAATGTTACTTGCAGCTTCTTTTAATTTTTTTCTGAAATGTACTAGCAATTTCTGAGTGAAAATTGTTTCAAAGTAAATCTACAAAAAAACATTTTTCAATGTAGAGCACCAATGCCAGTGCATCTTAACCTCGATAGACTCACCAGCACAATCAAACAAGACTGAAAACAACCACAAGAAACACTGTGTGATTTGAAGAGGTCCATTGTATGGAATTTCATTAGAAATTTGGCAAAAGATGAAAAGATTCCATTAAAACTTTTGCAGCTAAATGAAGAGAAGAAAAATGTTAACATTCATATATTCCATCTGTGCCATTTGAATCATTGTTGGTCTATATATACTCATGGCCACAGTCTCAATTTTTTTTTTTTTTACAATAACTATATGTGACTCTGGAGCACAAAAGCAGTGTTAAGTCGCTGGGGGATATTTGTAGCAATAGCCAACAATACATTGTATGGGTCAAAATTATACATTTTTCTTTTATGCCATAAGATCATGTTCCATGAAGATATTTTGTACATTTCCTACCGTAAATATATCAAAACTTAATGTTTGATTAGTAATATGCATTGCTAAGAACTTCATTTGAACAACTTTAAAGATGATTTTCTCAATATTTAGATTTTTTTGCACCCTCAGATTCCAGATTTTCAAATAGTTGTATCTCAGCCAAATATTGTCCTCTCCTAACAAACCATACATCCATGGAAAGCTTATCTACTCAGCTTTCAGATGATGTATACATCTCAATTTCGAAAAATCGACCCTTATGACTGGTTTTGTGCTCCAGGGTCACATATTAGCATCCACACCAAAGCACTGATAAACGACAGTGTTTTTTTTTTTTAAAACAGCTTAAAAAAAGTTTAGAAAGTAATTCCAACAATATTGTTTCTCTGTGTCATTATTGTTGCTGTTGTGGTGTGGACTTCCCTATTCTCATAGAATTAGAATGATTGCTAAAGCTTTATCATGATAGCTATCATCTTTGGTCTGAACGGGCCTTAAGATGCTGTCCAGTTTATTTCATCGGCTCATGCCTTGCCTGTGAATGATACGTTATTTCGCCTTAAGCCCGCCAGTGATTCGCAGCGACAAAGCAACATGATCTCATGCATTTTCTCAGAGCTGGCAACCGTTAGCAGCACAATGTTCATGTCTCCAGTGACACAACAAAACTGAGAAAAGCTCACCTTTATGCAAATGAGTGAAAGTGACTAACAATGGGTGTGAAGTTGGCGGAGAACCTGTGATCTGTCTCCTGTCAGAAAATTGAAATCAATCATCGTATGTAGTTAAAATGAAACTTTTTATAATTAACTCAAGGGAAACTTTGTGTTTACCTTAGTAATCAAACTAAGCCCTGTCCAGTCTAAAGTATTGTGGGATCGATTTTCACGTCAGAAACACACCAGTGATGTCTTAAAATGCTGTCTACGTAGGCAGTCTCTGGAACATGCTCCAGATGAGCATTGCTCATATTTAGCACGTCATACAGATAGATGCCTCTGCCCCTGGAGGACGCCACTGGTTTGATGATCCACGCGCCCTTGTCTTTGCTGAAGGAGCCTGAGGAATGCATGAGGACAGAGATAGTGTTAATAAAGCCCAGAAGAGAAGCAGACACATTTTTCTAATAGACACTGTTTATGTTAATAGCCAAACACACGTCCGAGTGCTGATTGGACGAGGTGCCCACTCACTGCTGAATTCCTGGAACTCTGCAGGAAGCACAAAGGTCTGGGGTACGATGTGGAAGTTTTGAAAGCCATGGGTTTGCTGCATCCTCTGGATGTTTTTGTAGAGCCGGTCTTTTCTCGTGAGCTCGTACGACCTGGAAAGCGACGGGAGCGTTGACCGTAAGTACTGAGGATGAGGTTAGCCTCTGAGATAGCGAGGGGAACATAAACCCTTGAAATAATACAGCAGAGGCAGCACATGGTCAGTTTGATCTATTACACCGTTTCAGAGAGGCAGGCGTCCAAGCAAAATGTACTCGGCTCAAACTGCCAATGAATACATGCTGTTAGTCCGCCCACTTGGAAGCTGGTTGTGTGGACGCTGTTGTTGCTGAGTGAGAATGTGTGTGACATTTAGGGGTGGGAATCTTTAGGCATTTCACGATCTGATCCGATTCGATCCCGATTCTGAGAGTCACGATCCGATTCCAAAACGATTCTTGATCTACGTTTTTCTTCTGCTGTGCAAATACATCTTTACAACTTTACATTTCAACCAAAATTGCAGTTTCTATGCTTTTTGTTTATAGTTGGAGTCTCTGTAAGTCAGAACTGACATCTTAAAAATAGGGTGTGAATCTTCACTGGTTTCACGACTCAATTCAATTATGATTATCAGGTCAACGATTCGATTCAACTCAATATCACGATGCGTCACATTCTCAATTTTCAATATTACTGCACATTTTATATCAAATTTATTTTGTGCAAATTTGATAATTTTATTAAATTATATAAGCAAGCTACTTTTTTAAATAATTACATATTTTAAAAATAAGTGTTCTTTAAGTAGGCTATCCGAAAGTTTACAGACAATCATAGTTATGGGTTTTTATTTTTTCCTCAGCATTATTGTTTTTTGATTATTACTGATGAGATCACAGACAGTGGCAGCTTTAACAGGCTGCATTTACACTAATGCACAGATCTATTTCGATATATCAGATGTTCTGTCCTGTTCTGAAAACATAACTGACCATGCTCAGAATCAGAATCGATTCAGTATCGTTGAAGAGAGAATCTCCAGCTCATCTTCAGATGATGACTCGGATTCGTCCTTCTGTTCTCTCCCGGCTGGCATCTCTGTCTGTCTCTGTGTGTGTGTGTGTGTGTGTGTGGGTGTGTGTGTGTGTGGGTGT
>NW_015505299.1:1428318-1429996 GCF_001515645.1 Sinocyclocheilus grahami | reverse complement strand
GTGTGTGTGTGTGTGTGAGTGTGTGCGTGTGTGTGTGTGTGAGTGTGTGTGTGTGCGTGTGTGAGTGTGTGCGTGGACTGAACTCTGCTGGAATGAAGCTGACGTCTCTTTCTTGACCTCATTCCAGGCTTTATCATATCACTCTGTGGACATTTGTTCTGGCGCTCGGTCACTTCCTGTCCGAAGCGTTTCTCTATAAAACTGCTCCTCTGACCATTAGAGTCATGGCTCCTCTGATTGTAGCCAGTAAGTGATGACCAGGGTTTCAAACATCTAGATTAATCTTGCATTTTTGTAACATCTGTTTCTAACTATCGGCAGCTCAACAATCCTGTAAAAACAGTAATATTGTGCAATATTATTATAATTTGTTATGATGATTTGCTGCTCAAGAAACATTTCTTATTATCATCAGTGTTAAATCTGTCACTCTATGTCATATTTTTTGGAAACCATGATACATTACCTTTCAAACTTTTGGGGGAAGTAAGAAATTAATACTTTTATCCAGCAAAGACACATTAAATTGATAAAAAGTGACAGTAAAGTGACTTATTGCAAACTTTTGAACAGTAGTGTATAGGTTTTACCTTGAAGTAGTTTGTGTCTGTAGAAACAGTGACGACCAGCCTATTTCATCCTCAGTACTGTATACTGTTGCTGTTGATCTATAATGATCAGCGTCTGAAGAGTCCGCACTGGCCTATAACAGTGTTTGTGTTTGTAGGGTTCTCTATGGTGGGCTTGTCAGTTGGCTTCCAGTGTGTCGCTGAGCCTCAGGAAGTAGTGGGAGCCCGTCAGAAGAAGAGGAACTGAGGGATACTTCCGGCTGATGCTTCATCACTGAGGCCTTCGGCTGTGACTCCTGACTTCAGAGCTTTCTGATGGTCACTGGCTCACATGACTGGCCTCATATCAGCTGGGTGGCAAACATATGAGGCACAAACTATCTTTTTTTTAAAGCACTGAAATCAGTGTAATATTAATGCTAGTAACATGCTAATCATGCTAACACCATGCTAGTAACTTGTTATTCATGATAACATGTTAATACCATGCTAATAACATGCTAATCATGGTAACAACATGCTAGTAACATGATAATCATGCTAGAAACATGCTAGTAACTTGCTAATCATGATAACAAAATGCTAGTAACATGATAATCATGCTAGCAACATGCTAGTAACTTGCTAATCATGTTAACAAAATGTTAACACCATGCTAGTAACATGTTAATCATGCTAACAACATGCTAATCATGCTAGAAACATGCTAGTAACTTGTTAATCATGATAACAAAATGTTAATACCATGCTAGTAACATGCTAATCATGCTAGAAACATGTTAGTAACTTGCTAATCATGCTAACAACATGCTAGTAACATGATAATCATGTTAGAAACATGCTAGTAACTTGCTAATCATGTTAACAAAATGTTAACACCATGCTAGTAACATGTTAATCATGCTAACAACATGCTAGTCATGCTAGAAACATGCTAGTAACATGATAATCATGCTAGAAACATGCTAGTAACTTGCTAATCATGTTAACAAAATGTTAACACCATGCTAGTAACATGTTAATCATGCTAACAACATGCTAGTCATGCTAGAAACATGCTAGTAACATGATAATCATGCTAGAAACATGCTAGTAACTTGCTAATCATG
>NW_015505299.1:1424176-1426792 GCF_001515645.1 Sinocyclocheilus grahami | reverse complement strand
CTAGAAACATGCTAGTAACTTGCTAATCATGTTAACAAAATGTTAA
The DNA here is from genome assembly GCF_001515645.1 of Sinocyclocheilus grahami. Lineage (NCBI taxonomy): Eukaryota > Metazoa > Chordata > Actinopteri > Cypriniformes > Cyprinidae > Sinocyclocheilus > Sinocyclocheilus grahami. The sequence continues at coordinate 1,426,746 of NW_015505299.1, read as the reverse complement.
CACCATGCTAGTAACATGTTAATCATGCTAACAACATGCTAATCATGCTAAAAACATGCTAGTAACATGTTAATCATGCTAACAACGTGCTAATCATGCTAGAAACATGCTAGTAACTTGTTAATCATGATAACAAAATGTTAATACCATGCTAGTAACATGTTAATCATGCTAACAAAATGTTAAGACCATGCTAGTAACATGTTAATCATGCTAACAAAATGTTAAGACCATGCTAGTAACATGTTAATCATGCTAACAAAATGTTAAGACCATGCTAGTAACATGTTAATCATGCTAACAACATGCTAGTAACTTGCTAATCATGTTAACAAAATGTTAACACCATGCTAGTAACATGTTAATCATGCTAACAACATGCTAGTCATGCTAGATATCTTTTCAGACTGGTTCGACTCATGGTTTTCATAAAACTGAAGATTAAAAATCATAAAAATCCCATAGACTTACATTGACGGAATGTTCAGATGAGCCAAGACTGTTTAATCTCATACTAGTAGCATGCTAATCATACTAACAACATGCTAGTAACATGATAATCATGTTAGAAACATGCTAGTAACTTGCTAATAATGCTAACAAAATGTTAACACCATGCTAGTAACATGATAATAATGCTAACAACATGCTAGTAACATGCTAATCATGTTAGAAACATGCTAGTAACTTGCTAATCATGCTAACAAAATTCTAACACCATACTAGTAACATGCTAATCATGCTAGAATCATGCTAACAACATGTTTGTAACTTACTAATAATGCCAACAAAATGCTAATAACATGCTAATCATGTTAGAAAAATGCTAGTAACAATCATGTTAGAAACATGCTAGTAACTTGCTAATAATGCTAACAAAATGTTAACACCATGCTAGTAACATGATAATAATGCTAACAACATGCTAGTAACATGCTAATCATGTTAGAAACATGCTAGTAACTTGCTAATCATGCTAACAAAATTCTAACACCATACTAGTAACATGCTAATCATGCTAGAATCATGCTAACAACATGTTTGTAACTTACTAATAATGCCAACAAAATGCTAATAACATGCTAATCATGTTAGAAACATGCTAGTAACTTGCTAATCATGCTAGCAACATGCTAACCATGTTAGAAACATGCTAGTAACATGTTAATAATGCTAGTAACATGCTAATTGTGCTAGCAATATGTTTTATACCTATCTGTTTTTCTGATAGACTGTATTGCCTTGAAAACATTCAAACTTTCATCTTTAAAACTATTTCAGACTGCAAGCTTTTAAAACTTTTTCAAATTTTTTTAATTCTAAAAATTCATATTAATTATTTAAAAAAAATGTAATATAAAATTTGTAAAAATATCAATCAATGTTGGTTTTTGGTCCTTGTATTAAAAAGTTTGGGCACTACAGTTTTTGAATAATAGAACAGTGACTGGAACTGTGAAATAACATTATTGTAAATCTGGGAATGATGAAGTGATGAAAACCTGACACATTTGAGCTGCTGCTTTGTCTAGATCGCAGCTCTGAGCTCCTGAAAGAAATGGTGTCGTTACATTTATATATAAACGTAAATAAAATGAATGTCAAACATTTAAGCCTTGAAATGAAAAGGGTTTTAGTATGAGCTGTTCATGAATGTTTATTCCGGTCATTTCACTGTTTTTTCATGTAGCTGCGTTTCCATTATCCTTCAAATTGCGCAAATTGAATTGAAAATTTTCAATTTTCGCCTCAAAATAAATAAATAAATACATTTGTCATTTCTTATTGTTGAGAAAACCTAATGACAGTTCGTCAGTTGCAAGATAAAAGCTTTCTCAATATCAGTTAATTAGGTGTACCAAGCAAGCAATCATTAAGCAAAACATGAAAATATCTTACCCATAGGCAGAGAGCGAACCAACTGCAGGGTACGGCTAAAATAGCCTCATGTCAGTGCAGTCTATTAACTGCACACATCATAAACCTGTCTGTTTAGAAAAGTACCACATACGGTGTCAAGAGATATTTTAATCAGTGCTGTCACATCGATTCATCGCCATTAACAACATTTATAAAATATAAAGTGTTGCGCACATCTGTAATGGAAACGCAGAACGTATGTGGAATAGTTCAGTGTTTCTAAACCTTTTTTTAGTCGCGGCACCCTTTGGAAATTTTAAGAAACTTGTGGCACCCTACAAAATTTATTTTGTCACAATATTTGAATTTCTAACTTCGATATGATACTTTGAAAAGTATAGATATTCGGTACAGCAGGGAAGAACTGCAGAATATCATGTCTTACAGATATTTTTAATATTATTAAAAAATGTGTCCATCAATGGTGGCAATCAGTAGGCTAATTTCTAATGAAGAGACCAATTTATATGACAGATTTTAATGTAGGCTTTTATACATGTGTAAACATTATTTAATTACCATTATAACTAGCTATCTCACACATTTTTGCTCACTCAGTGTTTTTTTTATTTTACAGTGGGGTAATTTTGGTGCAGTAGCACGAGATAGCTTGATTTCAAACTTTGAATTGAATAAAAAATGACAAGTAA
>NW_015505299.1:1411489-1423621 GCF_001515645.1 Sinocyclocheilus grahami | reverse complement strand
AATTATCCAAATAATGTTTAGTCCTAGAAAGCTATTATTATCAGAGGACACATGAGCATAACGGTTAGCAGATCAGTGAATGAGAGGGCAGCGTTACCAGAGTTGCTCATATACCACACCATGTTACAGCACAGTAGGGCTATTGCAGACAGAAACAATACTGAACTACATCCATGTTTCCTGTCGGCTCACTGTTTGAGTGGACGTTGCTGTTCCAATGAGCATGAACGGTATACGAGTGGAGCGACTGAGCGGAGCACACACACGCATAGAGCGGATCATACGCAGAGCGTCACACCACGTGAAAGTGAAACCAGAGCGGTGAACTAATTTTCGGCAGCCGAATTTCAGTGCATCTCTAATTATTGGCGACATCAGAAAAGGATATTATATAATAGATGCTTTTTTTAACATTTTAGCAATTTAAAAATATTAAAAAAGGATTTTTTACACGACACCCCTGCTCTCGACAGACGGCTCCCCGGTTGGGAAACACTGGAATAGTTTACAAGACTCATTTGCTTGTTAAATAACTCGCTAACATGCAGACGTGCATAGCTAGGTATCTTTATTACTGAATATCAGACTGACAGAATTTATATATACAGAATGTTTCTATGCAAATACTGTAAGCGAACAACATCCACACACATTGCTAACAGAAACAATCATCTGAACAGCTTACACAGATCAGAACTGTACGCGGCTGTAGAAACTAACTACACATCTACACGCAGAAGTCTTGAGTTGTGACTGGGTTTGGATCAACTGTGCTCAAAATCAGTGTAAAGACTGATATCAAAGTCACTTCTCTGAGTCCCTGCACTTTGTTTGTTTGCAGGGCAGAGTACACTGTAAAAAAATGGCAGTGAATTTAACGGTAAAATACTAAATGCTACAGTAAAAACCTGTTAAATGGTTAACGGTAAATTCCCCTACTATATACGGTGAAAAACTGTATTGGACATTACATGTATTGGACATAAATTTTACGGTAGTATACCGTTTTTGGAAGTGGAAAGGACTGTATAATTTACAGTGAATAACCGTAACTTGACATTCCCAGAATTCCCTTCAAATTTGAAGTTTTTTAGTTGAAATAACTATGTTTTTTCTTATCAGTTTTGTATGTTAGGGTTGTGTGTTACACCTAATGTTGTTAAATGAATGTTTATTGCATTATTTCAGTGTCATGTGTGTCACCGTGATGGTGTTTAGTGTTTGTGTGAATGACACACTGTGCACCTTCTATATATGTTATTATCTAAAAGCTGCTTGTGATGGGCTTTGGTTCATCATGTGACTTTCTCATCACCTCCTGCATTTGGTGGTTATCAGTGTATTACAAAGCTACAAAACAGATTTCAGTACTTCAATAGGTTGGTATATTAACATTATATCAGTTAATGAAATGACGGTATTTAACTGTAAATTTAAGTTAAAACCTAAAACGTTGCTACCGTATTTTTTACGGTAAAATTCCAGCAACCACAGCTGCCGTGTTTTACCGTAAATTTTACGGATTTTTTTTTTACAGTGTAGTTCTGGATTAATAAAGTGAAATAAATGACCTTAAGGAGTTAATTTTGTGTGATGTCATTGAGTACAAAGCATCTTGTTGAAAGGAGACAAAAGTGGCGGCACAGACATTAGACTGGATTCCATCTGTGCCTCTGATTTATTACACAGAAATCCATGGCATCTTAACAATAAATATTGCTGATTTGCCAAAAAAAAAAAAAAAAGGCCTCATATTGCCTAATTTGATGATGCAGAGTTCAAAAATATGAATGAAACCTTCCATCATGTACAGCACTTATGCAAAGTTACAAAAGCAGTCAAATGTAAACAGTTTTTTAATGATAATCTTTTAACTTACAGTCTGCAAAGGAGTGGAAAAACATGTTCAAATACTCAATTTAATGTCTTAAACTTCAGTGCATGAATAAAACTCGTTTGCATCTTCTTCTGTCATTGGCCATAATTCTGGCCTTGAAATATGGATTAGGCATCAAATAATCATGCGTGTGAAAATGGGCTGAGAATTGAACAATTAAGTTGCAATCTGGCTCAGATTCAGACAGGATTCATGTGTCGGTTGCAGTTTTCTGGCAATTAACAGATAATACATCCTTACGGAAAGCAAAAATGCTACAAAATGCATCATACTTTGTGAGAAAGTGTGATGTGCTCCAGCAAAACATATACTATTTTTGGAATCGGCACCCAAAATAAAGTAAGAAACAAGTCTTGGATTTGATTAAGCACATATGATGCAGGGCACTGTAATCAATCACACATTACATTGCACACTATAACACGCATTAATCATTGCAGATATTCCCAAAATACTTTCTTCTCTAATTTCCTAGATTAGACACGTCATACTAGTACTTCTAGTGATAAAAACATTTAGTTCTTCTCGTAACTAAAGTTTAGGTCAGATCTAAGGAGCCATCATGCAAACATCATGATACACATTAGGCATAGAAAATTACACATTACAACATGAAACACAAGCAACCATACTTGTGCGAACTGAATTCAACAGTCTCCAGTTTGTTGCACTTGTGTTTCATGAATGAACAGCAAAGGGTTAAAGGTAGGAATCTTACTATACTTTCACCTGTGCTTGAGCAGTTAGACTGAGCCGTCATTGTTCAGATATTGGCTGTGTAAAGTTCAGGAGGATTTATGCGTATGATGGTTCATATGGAGAGAAGGGAGTGTGATTCCAATGGTTTCCATCTTCACATCTTCACCTCTTTTACCGGTAATGATTTTCCATCATGGGAATGTACGGGTGAGTCCTGAACAGAAGAAACAAACGGTAAATTAACCATCCGTTCACATTAACTACTGTACATCAGTAAGGAACCCTAAAATAATTCTGACATAAACTAACATAAAACATGCATTTAATGCAGATAGAAATTGACTATAGAAATCTACAACTGTACAAAAAGGAAAAATATATATTTGTAAAGCGCTCATTACAATGCATTGTTTCAAAGCAGCTTTACAGAAAATCATAATGTTAATGTTTATAGTTTCATAATATCTTCATGCCTAACAGTCGCAGTTAGCTGATTAGAGCTGTGTGATAATATAGTTTACATTATAAGATCTAATATACTATATCCATACATAAGTGTACTGTATGTACACTGCTGTTCAAAAGTTTGGGATCTGTAAGATTTTTTATGTTTTTTTGAAGAAGTTTCATATGCTCATCAAGGCTGCATTTATTTGATCAAAAATACAGAAAAAAAACTGTAAGGTTGCTGTTCTTCAGAGACTAAAAGTAAACAGATTCCAGAACAACATTAAGCAGCACAACTGTTTCCAACACTGATAACAAATCAGCATATTAGAATGATTTCTGAAAGATCATGTGACACTGGAGTAATGATGCTGAAAATTCACCTTCGCATCACAAGAATAGATAATAATATATAATAAACTCAGAGAAATATTACCAAACACTTGCAAAAGGATGATAATCAACGAGAATGGACAGAGACAAAGGGAGAACTAAGGACTGTTTAACTCTAGGGGAGTTGGAAAATTTGCCTATTTTCAAAAATAGTGGAGTTTTCCTTTAAATGACTGCTAACTGACATTTGAAACTCACAAAAATTTTAAATAATTAATTAATTAATTAAACTCCCATCACAGACAGCTGGCTATTTTCCACAGAGAACCAATGTCCAGTGATGCTTTTAGAGTATTGTACACTCTGACTTAGAACAAACCGGACCATTATCTTGAACACTCTGATAAGCATCAGACTTTACAGCAACATTTAAATCTCTCAACAGGTCAATCACAGCAGACTTTTGAATCTCCTAAATTAACATGTTAAATCGACAGCCCTAAATTTGTTATTAACTTTTTTTATTATGACATTGTCATTTTAGGGGGAAATAAAACAATACAGACAAAATTGAAATGCAGGATACTTCTTATGACTTGCAAAATGCAGGACAAAGTTTCCAATTTCAGGACTGTCTCCCAAATGTTGGACGGATGGTCACTCGAAGCCCGTCTGACGGTGATCCAGGCCTGGTGAAGAGACAGAGGTCAAACTAAAACATACTTACACTGTTCACCTCTGTCTGAGGTTGACTGTTGGCCTTCTGTCGCCGCAGGTCAGATTTGATGAGTGCTGTGAGGCAGAGAGACATAAACTGATAAAGTTGTTAAATGCAACATACTCTTACACAATAATAAAAAAAAAAATTACATTTATGCATTTGACACAATCCAAAGCGATTTACACACCATTCAAGGTTTATAGTTTATCAGTTCATGCATTCCCTAGGAATCGAACCCATGACTTTGGTGTAGCAAGCACCATGGCTCTAACTGTCTGAGCTTTCATGCTATGCTTAAATCATGCTCTATTCACCACGTGTGCAGAAAATGAGTGAAGTGGTTATCTAGTGGTCATGTGATGAGCTTCTACCTGTCATGATGGAGCCGATGAGGAGGAACACACAGAGGAAGATGTTTCCGGCCAATGTGCTGAAGTGATCGATGATTTTGCCTTGAATGATGGTGAATGCGATTCCAAACATCTGGACACAACATGTCATGCACCATAAACATGCTTTTATCTTTATACATCTCTGTTTCTTCTGTTCCTCATTACTGGAAGTTGGTGCTCATTAAGTTGGCTGTAATCCCATGTAAATTCACGTTTCATTTGATTTACACAGTTTCCAGGTTCATTGAACAGATCTGGAACTTCTAAGGAAATTACCGTTGCACTTTATTTTACAGTGCATGCAGTGCTGGGTTATGTAATCAATTTCCAAACATTAAGCAAGTGTAATTAGATTATATTACATTTTAAAATACTAAAATACAGTAACCTTTTTATTGACTATATGATTACATAATTGCAATAAATACACAATAGCAATAAATTATTAATAATTTACTGATTCTCCCTAATCCTTCTTTTTGATCCTTTAAATTTTACTTTCTAAAATAGCCTACCACTTTATGATGTGCATTCAGAAAATCTCATGGAGATTCACAGAAAGACCAGTCACTCGTCAGGTTACTCTGAACGTAAAAACAAAAAATTAAGCCAAATTCTTGATTTTTCGTTTTGTTTGTCATTTTTCAGATTTCAATATTAAATTAAAAAACGAATGATCGGAAGATACCCTGAACTCGAAGCCCGTCTGACGGTGATCCAGGCCTGGTGAAGAGACAGAGGTCAAACTAAAACATACTTACACTGTTCACCTCTGTCTGAGGTTGACTGTTGGCCTTCTGTCGCCGCAGGTCAGATTTGATGAGTGCTGTGAGGCAGAGAGACATAAACTGATAAAGTTGTTAAATGCAACATACTCTTACACAATAATAAAAAAAAAAATTACATTTATGCATTTGACACAATCCAAAGCGATTTACACACCATTCAAGGTTTATAGTTTATCAGTTCATGCATTCCCTAGGAATCGAACCCATGACTTTGGTGTAGCAAGCACCATGGCTCTAACTGTCTGAGCTTCATGCTATGCTTAAATCATGCTCTATTCACCACGTGTGCAGAAAATGAGTGAAGTGGTTATCTAGTGGTCATGTGATGAGCTTCTACCTGTCATGATGGAGCCGATGAGGAGGAACACACAGAGGAAGATGTTTCCGGCCAATGTGCTGAAGTGATCGATGATTTTGCCTTGAATGATGGTGAATGCGATTCCAAACATCTGGACACAACATGTCATGCACCATAAACATGCTTTTATCTTTATACATCTCTGTTTCTTCTGTTCCTCATTACTGGAAGTTGGTGCTCATTAAGTTGGCTGTAGTCCCATGTAAATTCACGTTTCATTTGATTTACACAGTTTCCAGGTTCATTGAACAGATCTGGAACTTCTAAGGAAATTACCGTTGCACTTTATTTTACAGTGCATGCAGTGCTGGGTTATGTAATCAATTTCCAAACATTAAGCAAGTGTAATTAGATTATATTACATTTTAAAATACTAAAATACAGTAACCTTTTTATTGACTATATGATTACATAATTGCAATAAATACACAATAGCAATAAATTATTAATAATTTACTGATTCTCCCTAATCCTTCTTTTTGATCCTTTAAATTTTACTTTCTAAAATACCACTTTATGATGTACATTCAGAAAATCTCATGGAGATTCACAGAAAGACCAGTCACTCGTCAGGTTACTCTGAACGTAAAAACAAAAAATTAAGCCAAATTCTTGATTTTTCGTTTTGTTTGTCATTTTTCAGATTTCAATATTAAATTAAAAAACGAATGATCGGAAGATACCCTGATTGATTATCCTATTTAAATCAATGTGATAAACAAGTAAGGTCAAAAGTAATCTAAAAGTAATCAAAAATTAGTCTGATTATATTGTTACTAACTACAATTTTTGTCATGCAATTTGGAATCAGTAACAGACTACAGTTTGTACGTAATCTACCCAGCAATGAGTACATGCTGTACTTATAGTGTACTTACCTAAGAAAGTATTGGATAATATAAGGTAACTACATGGGTTAGGCTAGGTTTAGGGGTAGGTTCAGGGTTAGTACCTAGTTATTAACCAGTTATTCTAACAAGTACATAGTATGTACATGCAGAACAGGACTGTCAAATAAAGTGCTACCGAAATTGTTTAACCAAAAAACTACACTGGGAAATGTAATAATTTGTAGCATAAACACATTTTATTTAACACTTTAGATTATGGGAACACATATTCACTATTAACTAAGAGTTTTCCCTCAATAAACCCCTAATTTGCTGCTTAATAATAGTTCATAAGGTATAGTTGTTAAGGGATTAAGGGATCTAAAATATGGCCATGCAGAACAAGGCATTAATATGTGCTTTATAAGCACTAATAAACCGCCAATATGCTAGTAATATGCATGCTAATAAGCACCTATTTTTAAGTTGATTACTCAAAAAACTTTAGTTTCAACATAGTTGAGTGGTGGCTCTGGAATCAACTAATCTATTTCAGTTAAAATTAACTAAGCTAATATAACTTATTTAGCATGTACATGATCAAGTGAAAATATTAAGCTGATGTAATAATCAACACGTATTATGTCAATAGACATTTTAATTAAATCAATAAGTTAGGATTTTTAACTTGCAACCATGCATTGATTCACAGTAGTGGGAATAGGTCCCTTGAATGTCTTTTTAGATTTGACTTATCCATATATCTAAAAGTGAAGAGCAGATGCATGACCTGCGCTGAGCAGTTGAGGAGTCCAGATGATGTTCCCTCTGACTCTGGGTACGTGAGCTCCACTGCAAACTCAAAGCCCAGCGGCAGATAACCCGTCATGAAGAACCTGCGGCCAAAGACAGAAGAGACTGAAGAATCAGCTGGTCCAAACTAATGCACTATATGCAACGATACTGGAAATAGTCACTCATCAGTCATCCATAAGCACACATAAACATAAAAAACATATATCTAGTTCAGTCATGAAACTCTAGTTGTTGCAAGCTAATAGGTCCTTTACATGCAATCTGCTAGCAATCACATAATTCACTAGATAACACAAGCTGCTTGGCCTCTGCTGATTCTGCAGCCAATGACCAATCTAAACATTTCAACAGTCAGGTTTAGTGTTCATTGTATGTTGGTCCTGCTGCACACCATCAGGCTGAAACCCTCCACCTCCCCCAGCACCACCTGTTATGGGTTTTATGTATGTGTAACAAAGTTAAAAGCTAATTTAAGAACATTTACGCATAAAACTTTAATAATCAAATAAACAAACAAAAAACAAAAGTAAAAGCGGCAGCCCCTCACAGACGACTGCTGCATAAAACGTAATAAAAGTATGCCTATCCATGCAGCAGCAGCAGCATATCTTACATGCTAACAGCAGCATATCTGTGTATCTATCAGCAGTAGCAAGTCCATACTTGCTCAGTATCAGTATCACTAACATTGTCATATCCATTTAACATCGTCATTTATCCATTGATAAAACTATTCAGAGAGTTGTCATGACTGAACTATAATTAGATGTGGATCCATATAATTACTTTATGGTCAGTCTGTGTAGAAATCAAGAGGTAAAGATTTGGCTGGTTAGCACAGTCCAGTTATTTGATGATATAACAACCATACATGGGGCAAAAAGCCTCTTTCATAAATCACAATATTTCATTTTTAGCTGTCGGTTCTTAAAAGTGTGAAATGGACATTTGTTCTGCCAAATCCTGCCATGTTTTATACCTGTATATAACCTGGTGCATGTGCACTTTGGTCAGAGTGGAAGAAATGTGATGTAAGCGTATCCTGTGACAAAGCTGAGAAAAGTTGAACTTTTCTCTAAACAGACACAAACTTACATTTTGGTAACAAATTATTTTAATGTGACAGTTACATTTGTTACATGTACTTGCTACAGTAAAAACTGTAAATTATGCATAATTACAAGCAACTAACCCTAAACCAAACCCTAACTTTATAGTAAGTACTGTACATGTTGTTAATAAATATTACTCAGTGCTTATTTGTGTAATAACAGTGTAACAATGTCACCTTAAGCTTTAAAAAACATCTCAGGAACATTTGGCAACCACACAGTCTCATAATAATTTTACTTTTACTACCAAATTATTTTTGTCAAATGGTTTGCTTGAAAAGTGCACTTATTTATAATTGCTATATTTATTTTTAACTAATGACACTGGTTTTGATCTTTTGTTGTCTACACTACTAAACATTTGTATTATTTTTTCTTATTTTATTTATCTTTATTTTATTTATTTATCTTGTTTTCTTATCTTTTGTCTTTTGCAGTACAACTATCTAAAGTCACGTGACCTACATACCTGCACGTAGGGATATTGGATGTATAGACACACTAGTTTATTTGTGTGCGCTTTTCTTGTATGTTTTGATTTTGCATATTCAGTGTAGTTTATGACGCTTTTGCGTTGAAGATTTTCTTTTTCTTTTTTCTTTAATAGTTTAGGGGTTTTGGGATTTAGCTAGATAATGGGATTTTTGTTCTCTTTTATTTTATGATATAAGCGCCACTTTAACTTCCCTTCTTTTCCTTTGTCTTGTTTGTTTAACTTGTTCCTTGGGGGCAATAAATATTTCTTGTAGTGCAGTTTTGCGTCATGTGTTCCATTGCCAATTATTTTACCTGGCTTAGTTCTTTAATGTCAACTTAATGTTACCTCTTCTAATCCCTAGATAAAACTTATCATCAGAGACGTAACACTGTACATTACTCTTAACTTTTATTAGAGCACATTTCTGAGCGAATTTCCAGCAGCATTGTTGTAAATGTCACGCCACGAGTGTGGCTCATGCAGGGAACCCATGTATGACTCAGACAGGCACGGTGCGTGCATCGCCCGCTTGGGCAGCGCTCACACTGAGGCTGCGCTCACCAGGACAGAGTGCTCTCACTGTTAGAGCAAGAGTCTCACCCTGCATCGCTCATGGATCGCCTTCTTTCATGCAGTTGGTCCTCCCCAGTCAGCTCTCCCTTTTCTTTCCTCCCAGGAGCCTCGGAGGAAGGAACAGCGGGGCAATTGGACTCAACATCGTGCTCATGGGATCTCACACCGACTCAGCACCCCTCGTCAGCTGTGAGTGGCTTGATCTGGTCTGAGGAGGAAGTTGTCCTTGACGACTCCATGTCATTGATAGCTTCGGATGTTGAAGAGTGGGCATATCTTTCCGGCGAAGACCCCAACACCCTCCCTCCAAAGCAAGCAACACGGGCCAGCATGGACTGCGAGCTGATCGACGTTCTCTCTAAGGCTGGGGAGGACCTCGGCTTGGACTGGTTTGCTCCTGAAGAACCTGCCCGTGGCCATTTAGACGAGTGGTTTCTGCAAGAATACCATCAACGATCCTCCTGCCAACGGTCCACCCCGTTTTTCCTGGAGGTTCATGAAGAACTCAGCAGGACATGGCATGCCCCCTACTTCACATGATGGCGGTGCTCCAAGTTTTCCAGGCCAAACTTCTGGAGCGCTACCTTTGGCTAAATCTAACGGAAATCAAGGACGCTGACAAGTTTGCCTTCCTTGACTTCCCCATCTCTCCCAAGGGACTGTTTGGCCCTGTGTCACTTCCTGCCAAAACTGCAAGGCTGCAGCCTTATAATTCTTATTTCAGTCAATGACTGTCGCTATCAGTCAAAATATTCTGACGAAATGGCGCTCAGAGCTGACATATATAGCAGTCGGCTCCTCCTCATTTGGCGGTTTGAAGTGCCATTTGTTTGTGTAGCTACACAAATGTGAACAAATCAGGCTTCAGTATTCAGAGTAAACAGGAGTTTACCCATAGTGTTCAATGCAACACTTGTTCCCATATCTCAGAGAACCGAGGTTATGTTAATAACCGGAGCGTTTTCTTTTTTAATTAAGTTTTGATACATTAAAAAAAAAATTTAACATTAACATTTTTATACATTTTCCAGAAAACAAGACTTAACATATCATGTCATTTTTCTTCTCAGGTAAATGTATCTTGATTTAAAAATGTTTAGATATTTGTAGTGGAAAACCAGACAAAAACTAAGTAAGAAAATCCTTTTCTTTTCCAGAGTGCCTTAAACGTCACAACACTTCTGTGTCTACTGCAGGTTGTGTCACAGCAACTCTTACCCCAGCAGTCCTGATGTGAGGAACACAACCCACAGATGACCCAAGTTCAGGGTGAATGCGTAGATCACCATCCCCACAAACGACAGCAGATACACTGAGAGAGTTGTCTGCCTGGCAAAACAAAGATGAATTAGTTAAACTACCAAAATATATGTCATTCACTCTAATAGTAATAATGTAATTTACAGAACCATAAAATGACCATGAAATAATCACATTTTGTATGTATACCCAAATTAATTAAAGCAATCATTTAGTTTTTCTGGTGTTTCCAGCTGCTAATATGACCAAATTAAAATTAGAAATATAATGAAATAGTTGCAGGCAATTTATTTACAGTATGTGACTAAGTTGACATACCATGGTTATGACACAGAAAATATATGCACATATAATCTGCCATGTTCTGTTTTGGTTTCTGTTCCTATGTGAAGTCCCTATGTCCTATGTTCCCTTGGTTTCTATAGCTACTCGTTGGTTGATTGATTGTATTCACCTGTGTTTTGTTAAGCTCCTTGTTTCCTGTGTATTTACATGTCCTCAGTTTCCTTATTTCCTTTTCTGGTATTGTCTTTGCATGTCATGTGTAAAGCTATTGCGGTCATTGTTTCTCACTATTTGTGGATTCTCTTTCTTTGTTGTATTTTTTAATTAAGTGTTAAGTTTCAACTAGATCCACATCTACTCATCTTTGCTTGATCGCACCATGACAAAATACTGGACCAAGAAATACAATGGATCTAGTATCTATCTGTCTCCTACTCCAGGATGACAGATTGTTGAACTCATTTTTTTGGTGCCTGGCTTTATAGCGATGTTTCCATTGTAGCGAATCAGCTCATGGGGTTGATGCAGTCCAAAGGTTCAAGTTGATCTTTGCTGAAGTTGGTTGATGAAAAAGAATGTGTTTGTGTTGCGCTCTTGGGTTTTAACGGCTTGCGATGCTATTATGCTATGCATACAAGTGGAAAACTACATGCAGGTTATTCGCGTGAGGAGTAATTACTAAGCATGTATTGTTCATATAACAGCAGTAGCATTAGCAGCAGCAGCAAGCAGTTTTCCTAGTTCATGTATGTGAGAATACAACATCAAGCGTAGTGGATTTTAGAACAGTAAAGTGAATTGGGGATTACCTTATTTGTCAGAAATCGCCAATGCTTTTAATATCTTCTATGGGCATTAATTTCTATATTAACCGCGAACGGATCGCTGCAGATGCACATCACTAGTGGGGTTGGTTTGCAGTTGGCGTTTCACAGCTGTTCACAGTTTTAAGTCAAGGTGAACCCGTATAGCTGTCTTTCATAAACATAATACTGTCAACAGCCTTACCTATTTTAATGAGCAACAGAAAATAATATACCACTCATACATGTACTCATGCTGCATTGCAATGCACTTAGTCAGAAGAGGGAGCGCTCATTCTGAAAGGGGCCACATCTCTATTTCACTCGTTACCTTGGTTCG
>NW_015505299.1:1409662-1411340 GCF_001515645.1 Sinocyclocheilus grahami | reverse complement strand
TTATTAGCAAATTGTTAATTGCAATATGAATAGCAAATCAGTCAAATTATTAGTTGTTTATAGCAGTGGCAGCAGGAAGTATCTGGTCGCAACTTGCATGAAATTTCAGTGATAACGCATGGGGTAAGTAACTCTTATAAACCGAAATAGGCTTTTATAACGTTTATTTACCAGGGCGTACAGAGATTTTGTGAAATCTTCAAAGCGAAATAGGCATTATTTGTTTGCGTTTCATTGTTTAAAAAAGACGCTAATAGTAATTCCAAGTACTTTCATGCAGCTGTAGCAGCAGTATGCATAACTATTCAGATTGCAATTTTTAGCTAATTTAATAGCAGCAGAATGGCATGGCAAATTCAGATGCATTTTAGAAATAATATTAGCAGCAGTCTGCATACCAACCAATTATTAGTGTTAATATAACAAGGGCAGCAGAAAATACTTTAGTTGTATGAAATTTCAGCGATAATGCATGGATGAGCTACAGCAATTCTAGTACTTTCACGGAGTGTAGCAGCTGTATCCATAGAATTTCAGATTGCGTTATTAACGAATATTATTATGGCTAATATAGCAGCAGCAGCAGCAGAAAGCGCTTTAGTTGCATAACATTTTTGTGGTAACTCATGGAGGGTAAATTAACTCTTTAAAGTGCAATAGGTATTTATTACTTTGCTTATTCAACAGGGCTTACAGCGGGTATTGTGCAGCAGCAGTAGATTATGCTTTGCAAATTCGGAGTAAATATTACAACCGCAACAGCACAATAAATTCCTACTACAACATTGTGAATATCATTGACAGTAACGGCATCTACTTCAACTCAGTATTGAAATGTTAGTGAATATTATCAATAGCAGCAGTAGCAGAAGTTTTGTTGCGTTGGCCGTATCGCACTGCATATATTGTTAATAGAAAATCGTTACGGGTCTATTGATTTGGTCATATTGTGCCACTTGTGTCTGGCGTAGACACAATGCTAGAGTAAAATAGGCATTTGCCTAGCTACTCGTATGCCTAATTAATGGCGCTCTCAGCAGTTCAGTCTCTTGTGCAGTAGCAGCAGCTTGCATAGGCATTCAGTCATCGAGATTTTTCTCAGCAGCAGCATGCACAGCATTTCTATGTTGCAAATTTTAATTTGGACACAATTACTATAAAAGCAGACAGAGGTAAGTATTTCCACTGCAGTAACGTTGATGAACGTTAATGAAAAAAAAAACTCTTGAATGACAAATTTAAAACTATTTGCTCAGGCCGCCTGAGTCAGGTGGTTGCTGGGGGTTACTTCATCTATCAGCCTACAGTGTGATTCCTGTTTGTTAATGATACACATAGTGCGCGTTTCTACCTAGGTAAGTTTGAGTTATTGGCTCAGACACACATAGTTATTTAGGTCATTAGTTAAATAAACCTAAGGTTACAGCACCCAGGTTCACATTGTTAAGCCACTAGTTAATTTAGCTCTCAGCAGTTCAGTCTCTTGTGCAGTAGCAGCAGCTTGCATAGGCATTCAGGCATCGAGATTTTTCTCAGCAGCAGCATGTACAGCATTTCTATGTTGCAAATTTTAATTTGGACACAATTACTATAAAAGCAGACAGCTGCATTTAAATAAAGTCACTGTAGTGTCTTGCTCAAGGCCATCTTGGAACGAGCCACGCATTTAGCAATGATG
>NW_015505299.1:1404978-1409490 GCF_001515645.1 Sinocyclocheilus grahami | reverse complement strand
TACTTCATCTATCAGCCTACAGTGTGATTCCTGTTTGTTAATACTATAAAAGCAGACCGTTTCTACCTAGGTAAGTTTGAGTTATTGGCTCAGACACACATAGTTATTTAGGTCATTAGTTAAATAAACCTAAGGTTACAGCACCCAGGTTCACATTGTTAAGCCACTAGTTAATTTATCTCGGCTCCATTAGCCCAGAAACACTTTTAACTCAGGTCACTAGTTTAAGCAATCTGGTCAACCGATCAGGTACACAAGGCAATAGTTCACTAGCGTTAAGCCATTCGGCAAGGCCGGCCCAGGCTCACATAGATCGCAAACACATGGTCTCACGGCTCTCTAGAGCAGCAGCAGTACTTATGTCTTGGCAATTGATCTGCTTGTTCTGGGGGGGGGGTTATTTTTTTTAGTCCTTCTGCCTTATAGGGATGATTTTAAGCATATTATTGTATAGCAGCAGCATACATATTTAATTGTTTTGTTTCTTCTTCCAGCTTTGTTGGGGGGTTATTTTATATGCTATTTGTGCAGCAGCAGTATGTCTTAAATACTCATGGCACTGTATCGCCATATGCATTGGCAGTAGCAAGGTCCTGTACTTGCTTGCAGCAGCAGCAATAATCTACAACTACAGCAATAACCAACAGCAGCAGCAATTCAGCAGCAGCGTACCAGATCTGTTCCGCCAAGACCAAATACATTATCATTGTCATATCCATCACCATGCTAAAATGTTCAGAGCGTTATCGTGATTGAAATATATAGCTGATTGGTTCATGCTGTATATGAGCATATAAGCTGATTGGTTCATGCTGATTGGTTCATGCTGCATATGCTGTCCTGTCACAGCCACAAAGGCCAACCCTGGACCCTTTGCCTGTCCTGTCACAGCCAAGGAGGGTGTTCTCAAACTCTCTGCCTGTTCTGTTGTGACCAGAGAGGCCATTTATAACGTCTCTGTGCTGTTTGTTTTCAGTCCCACATGTTCCTCTGTGGTGGTCTTCTGTTCCACCATGGTCATCTCTAGCTCTGCTTGATCCACCGTGGTGGTCCTTTGCTTTGCCAGCTCTGCTTTGGTGGTCTCCTGCTTCATCTTCTCTGACTTGGTGGTCTTCAGCTCCATCTGCTCTGCTTTCGTGGTCTCCAGTTCTGCTTGCTCAACCATGGTCATCAACTTCACCTGCTCTGCTGTGGTGGTCTCCAACTCCACCTTCTCCACCATGGGGGTCTTTAGTCCCATCTGCTCTGCTGTCAGGTCATCTGCTCCGCTGTGGTGGTCTCCAGCTATGCTGAGATGGTCTTTTGTCCCGTTAGCTCCACCCTGGACACCTGCTCCACCTTGGCTCCATGCTTTGCCCTTGCTTCTTGTTCTGCTGGCTTAGCTTCATTCTCCAGGCCCTCTTCCACCACACGGGCCTGGCCCTCCATCCCTCCCCCGGTCCGCCTCAGCTCCACCTCCCTCCTGGACTCCCTCCTGGACTTGGTTTTGTTGTTGGGGAGAGTCTGGAATCCGCTTCTTAAGTAGGGGGCTCTGTTACATTTTTTCTCCATTTGTTTGAACTAATGACAATATAAAATACAACATTCCTTTTTCAGTTTATGATCCTCAAGGGAAATGTATTTACTTTGAGCTGATGCTTGCAACAAATAGCCCCTCTTTTTTCCATGGGTGAGGTGGAGAATGGCATTGATCACTATGTACCCACCATGTACCATGCTCGCCACGGACCTCCTGCCAATAGAGATGTTCGTCACTGAGCTAGAGCCAGAGGCCATGTTCTTCCTGGAGGCTGAGCCTGTTACCATGTCTATTCCAGAGCTAGAGGCAGCAATCATGTCTGTTCCAGAAGGAGCACGAATCCAGTTCACCATCCTGGAGTGGTGTCCCACCTGCTTTCCCAGCCTCAAAGCTCTTCCTCTGTCAGTCCCGTCTGGCTGGTGTAATATCCTGGTCCTGTCCAAAATCCGTCCTACCTGCTGCTCTCGTCCAGCCTCCAAGCTCCTTTGTCTCCACTGGTCCTCTCCAGTCTCTAAGGTCCTTCGTCTCTGCTGATCCCGTCCAGTTTCCAAGATCCAGCATCCCAGCCATGGAGGCCTCCCTAAGTTTCCTCATTCCCACCATGGAGGTCATCCAAAGCCCCATCATCCTCGCTGGTTGATTGATTAGGTTCATCTGTGTCTTGTTAAGTTTCTAATTTTTCTGTGTATATACTGTATATATGCCCTCAGTTTCCTTAATTCCTTGTCCGGTATTGTCTTTGCATGTCATGTGTAAAGCTGTTGTGTTTGTTTCTTGCCATTTGTGGCTTCCCATTCTGTTTTATTTTTTAATACAGTGTTAAGCTACAACTAGATCTGCATCTCATTGTCCTTGTCTGTCCCACTTAAAGGGTTAGTTCACCCAAAAATGTGAACTGACTTTCTTCTTTCAGACGAATCCAGTTGGAGTTATATTAAAAATTGTCTTTGATCTTTCAAGCTGTTTAATGCCACTCAGCGGTTGTTGCATGTATCAGTCCAAAAGAAGTTAAATAAACAGCGCCCATCCATTTAAAAAAAAGTGTCTCACACCAGCTCCGGGGGGTGAACAAAGGCCTCCTGTAGCGAATCAATGCGTTTTTGTAAGAGAAATATCCATATTCAAAATGTAATAATCACTTTAATATAGCTTGCGTCAACAGTCCTACACAGAAGCAGCTCCGTGTGTCTTTTAAAATACACACATATATATTTTAGTTAAATCTAGATTTTAATCTAAATTGAATAATGCTTTAAAGTATTGAGTTATTGAGAACAGTCACTTTTTGCAGGAGTGCGTTCTGTAATGTTATAATTTTTATCAAATAAATAGAAAATCAAACTAAATGGTAGATTTGTGTTGAGAACATTGTAGTGATCTAGACACTACTTATAATTTCACCTTTACAATTCAATACCCTGTGCTTTTGTCTCATGTCTGAAGAATCCGTCAGGCCGCTGTGACACGAATCCACACATATTTCTAGGAAAAGCATGTATTTCTTAATCTTAACCAGCCTCAGTGCAAAAACAAAATTCCTGTGCATGTAAGTAGGTCCTTTATGTCTTTAGCTCCCTCTAAATAAACAATATATTATGAAGCTGTTCTGTACAACCACGCGTAAGAAAATGCCCCACTTCACCGCTGCTGTTGGGATCTGCCGGGGGCGATTCTGACTCAAACAATTCTGAGCCGATTACAAACACCAGGATGATGTGTGCTCATTGAACAGGCAGTTTTCAAACCAGCACTTCACAAGAGATAAGAGAGACCACTACAGTGAAGAGCCTTCGTTATGGATACGGAAATAATGCATTCACAGACAATCAGCATCCATTAATATCAGGAGGTGGATGATAACTCTGTAAACAGAGAACACAGATGTTAATCAATATTCTACAAACAGGAAAGTTTCCACATGAGGTCAATGTTGCTTCTCAGAGCTCTCAAAGGATATTCAAATTGCCGTCACTTGTTCGGTTTTAGTGCCATATAATCTGACAGTGTAAAACACCTGCCGTTTAAGTGAGTTATTCATGCTTTCTCTAATTAAACTTGTGCTTTCATTGGAAGAAAAGCAGTTTACATTTTAAAAACAAACCAACTCTCGCCTTTCTTCAATCCAATTTGCCAAGCAACAAGACAAACACTGATTGCACTGATTTCTATAGTGCACTGACTGGTGTAAATACTGTTGAGTTAAAAAGACTTTCATAAATCTTCTAGCAAGCATTGTGGCTGGGGGAAACCCATAATATTTTGCTCCTGAACACATTAAATATGTATGGGGCTGTGTAAATAGCTGTCATTTAGAATGAATAGAGGTTTTAGCTCCATTTAATCTGGTTTATGTTGTTTAGTTAGTTAAATATATGTTTGTTGTTCAAGTCACAGTGATGGTAATTAGAGGTCTTGGGCCTTTTTCATTTCAAGGCACATTCTCATCTTACACTGAAAAACAATTCTGGTCTTATTCAAGTTAAAAATTACTTAAAATCACAGAATAAACCTATTTACATCAAGTTATACTGTATGTACAAAGCTAATTCTTATGGGTTAATCCGCCATGCCATTTAATTTTGAGTCTTTGAGCTCTTCTATCACAACTGATATTTGACTGATATTTATCACAATATTGTTTTAATTTGTTATGGTAAAAAGCATAGTGATTAATTGATTACTGAAAAATATTGTTCTTGGCACAAAGCACAAAAATATTGACTGTAAATGATGAGTGTGATGGAGTGATATTTCCTAAGGCATTTAGACATTTGTGCATCGCTCTTCCACCCATAATGTTCAACCTCGAAACATTTTGAACTTAGTGGGGTTAGCAAAATATCTATTTCAATTACAGTGTGTGATTTGCACACTGTTAAAACCAGAATTTATTCAGCTACTACTCAAATAACAAGTCAATTAAGTCCAAGCTTACTGTGACAGGATTGAAATAACGTTAGTAACAATGAATAATTATTGGTACACTCTAAAAA